>NC_133372.1:9215564-9283303 GCF_049309525.1 Garra rufa
CAGATATCTGCGGATATCTGTGTGTGGGCTTACTGATTACTTTTTGTTTGGAAACATAAAAGTAGTTCTTTAAGCTCTTGCCTAGATGGTGCTGTCTCCCCTGCTAGGGTTTAAATAGACAGCCCACTCTGCTGGGTTGGGCTGTTTTCAGGAGGACTAACCGGAGGTCTTTCACTGATCTGTTAGTTTTTCCCAGGCTCTTTGGCCTTTCTGGATTTATGTGATTTGGGCTAGGTAGATCACTGCCTTTGAGTCCTTCACTCCATGAAGGCCCAGGTTCGAGCCCTACAACATGAGCTCCCTGCACGCAGCGGTTCTTATGTCCCATAAGAACCTCCATTACCGATGTTCTGGATTTTAACTCCTTAAACAGGTTTTGTTTGAGTTTGAGTTAAATGCAGGTCACTCATGGGTGAGTACGATCCATATTTTTCTTTTAATAAAGAAAAAGAACTTAATACTGTCTCAGGCCTGTGTGTTGTGTTTTTGCTTTTCAGAGAAAAACACGACGAGTTTACGTCGGATGCTCCCCCTCTGATCCTACGGGTTATGGTTACGGCAGTGTTCGTCCTATCCACGCCACAGGTCGTGCGGTAAACCACCCTCCCAGCATTTGTTAGACATAGGACTTATGTCCTCTTCAAGGTAAGCTCCCTAAGTTTCTTTCTTAGGATTGCCCTTGGCATGTTTAACATTTGTCCTTTGCAGGCCTTTTTCTGAGAATCCCTCTTCCAGACTCTCTCTGTGGACTTTAGATCCTGTGAAGTGATCTTATCAGCCGAAGGTTCTTTCCAGCACCTCCTGAGTTTTGTCTCCAAGGAGCAATTTCTCAGTTCTCCAGTAACTAAAGTAGCACTCCCCTTTCCGCGGAAAGGGTTTATTCAGAGTACCGCTTCTCGCTGACAAGCCAGGCTTTCTCCCCGGTTCATCTGGGTTAGGAGCCTGTCCCTCTTGTCCAGGCTGATTCTCACTCTTCAGGCTCACACTCGAGCTGGGCTCTCCCCTTCCCAAGGGAAGGGTCCCTAACGAGCGCCCCCTCGATGGGATGGGCGTTCCTCCCTGGCCTTCAGGGTTAGGAGTCTATCCTCATAAGTTCCTGCTCCGGGGGATTTATGTCCCGTTGAGACAGGAACATAAGTCCACCTAGACTGGGGTCTGTCGATCCCCCTGTTAGCCCGAGGGCAGGGTCGATTCAACCGAGGTAGTACTCCCCTTTCTGCAGAAGGGGTTTATTTAGAGTACTGTTTCTCGTTGACAGAGCCAGGTTCTCCTCCCGGTTCATCTGGGTTAGGGGCCTGTCCTTCTTGTCCAGGCTGATTCTCACTCTTCAGGCCTCACGCACGAGCTGGGCTCTCCCCTTTCCGAGGAAAGGGTCCCCAATGAGCGCCCCTCGTTGGGACGGGCGTTCCTCCCTGGCCTTCAGGGTTAGGAGTCTGTCACCATGACTATCCAGGAGCTCCCTTCTCAGGAACCTGAAGTAACTTTAGTAGCTCCCCTTTCCGCGGAAAGGGTCCTCTCAGAGCTCTTCAATGACAGCAGCTCACCTTAATTCAAGGTTCGTCAGTAGCACCACTGTCGTGTGGACAAATTCCCCTTTATTTGGGTAGAATCTGTCATCAGGCTTCCTGAGTCAGGTATGATTGCTCCCCTTTTGAGAAAAGGGTTCCTCTCGAGCGCTGCTCCTGGCAGGAGGAGTAAGCTCCCCTTCTGATGAAGGGTGAAATCGGAGCGCTGCCTCCTGGCAGGCGGGTTTTCCTCTCTGTTAATCAGGGTTAGGAGCCTGCTTGCGCCTGACTTCCGGGTCGAGTGTCACCTCCCCTTCAGGCTTTATGACTAACTAGGAGTTACCCCCTTTTTTCAGGACCTTGAAATGACCTAACGGCTGCTCCCCTTTCTGCGGAAAGGGTCCTACTAGAGCACCACCTTCTGGCGGGTGTTGGCATTTCTCCCTGCTTCTCAGGGTTTTGAAACCTACCCTTAACATGCTAGAAGCGAAGGCTCCTACGATTGAAGCCTCCTCAGGCTGTTGGCAGCTCACCTTTTAGGGTTCCCTCAAAGCAGCGCCACTGCCGCATGGTGAATTTTTCTCCCTTGGCTAAGGAAGAAATAACCTATCTTTCTCAAGGTCCTGATTTGAGCACGTTCGCTCCCCTTCTCAAGGGTCCCGTTTAGAGCACGGCTCCTAGTGGGATGAGTATGCTCCCCTTACAAGGAAGGGTAATTTCTGAGCATCACCTTCTCCTAGTAGGCATCTATGTGGACTGGGTCTAGTACGCTCCCCTTTACACTAAAGGGCCCCTTCAGAGCATTGCCCTTTTTAAGGACGGATGTTCCTCCCTGCAAGTCGGGGTTAGGGGTCTGTCCGCTGTCTGCGTCCACTATATGATGGTCAGTAGCTCCATGATTTCATCAGTCGACTAACAGTTTGCGGACTGTCTGTCCTGATTGGGGTGTAGCATTGCTCCCCTCTCTAATCAGGGAGGGTTCCTCCCCTATTTTAATTCTCGTCATCCTATGACAAATCTGGAGCTTTAATATGAAACCCCCAAAATGGGGGAAAACACAGTCTCCAAATCCCATTTTACTAGGGTAAGTGTCCCACGCTAAACCCTGGGCACTTTCTGAAATCCACAATAGTGGTAAGTGCGCACGGAATCTTTGTGCACTTCCTAAAAATCCACATAAGTGGTAAGTTCCCACCAAGTTTTTGGGTTCTTTTCTAAAATCCTATACGGTATGGGTTACGCGGTACTCGTTCCCATTTTTTGAGTTGGTTTAAAACCCCGGTCTCCCTGGGCCCAACTTCACTCGATATCACCTCAGATATCTCCTGACCATCTGTTATCCAGGGTGCGTTATCTGAGGATAACCCCTGCTAGAACGGTCTCTGTCTTGGGACAGGCCTGTTAGTCGCTATTTTTGAGTCAGTTCACTGAGGGAACTAGACTCAGTAGTACTGGCAGTTCCTGTTCTAGTTAAGTCTAAGTATTAACTTAGCCGTTCCTCCGAAGGAATCTCCGATTCCAACCTGAGCTGTGCTCTGGGTCCTTTGACCCATTCAGGTAAGTGAGTAACAGTTCAGGCTTTGGCCGGGGAGGTTACGTTCTGACAGCTGTCACCTCGTCCTATAGGGATAATTCCTCACAGAATTTACACTTAGTGCTCACTACTATGCACTCCCCTCAGCATGGAGACGTTGGTATACCGTTCCCCAATAGCGACCCCTAGGGGACGCGGTGAGAGTTCCCTCGGAAGGGAACGTCTCTAGGTTACGTATGTAACCCTAGTTCCCTGAGAAGGGAACGAGACACCGCGTCCCCTAGGCTTCTTCCCATGCTTCGGACGAGAAGCTTCAGACAGTGAAGCGGCTGTATGTTTACTTCGGCGACTCTTTATACTGTGTCGCCCGGTAGTGACGTACCAGCAGCGACGTGCGCGCCGCAGTGACGTCATACGCTGTCGCCGGCCATTTCATGGAGTTTTTCTATGCATTCTTCAGACACGAGTCACGCTGCAGCGTTCCCCAATAGCGACCCCTAGGGGACGCGGTGTCTCGTTCCCTTCTCAGGGAACTAGGGTTACATACGTAACCTAGAGACGTTCTCTGAAATAGATCAAAGGTACATCTCATGAACCTTCCATTGGAAAGCATATAGACAGAGGACAACACAGGAGTTACAAATTCTGACAGTGGACTTTCTTATTTTTATTTTCACCTTTGTGCCCATATTTCTTTTTTTTCACAATGACGTTGTGTGCTTTTATTTTTTTATTTTTTTTGTCAGACCACTAGTACAAGTGTAACTGTGAATCCTATCCAGTCTTTTTCAATCAATATCCCACATACAGTAATGTGTAATTTTGAAGAGGAAGAGTAGGAGGTGAAAGAGGAAGAGGAGGAGAAGAAGGAGGACGATGACCACAACAACATGGAAGAGACAGAGGAAGAGCAAGGGCAAGAAGACAAGCAGTCTCATATATTTTAGTTGATGAGTGCCAGGGTTGGATCAGGCATGCAAGAGGATTTTACCCCTGCTGCCTGGCCAGGGCTAATTTAGCCTGTGATGCTGAAGAGGTTCTTTGGCCTGTCCCAGACCAAAGACAGGATGCTGGGCAGAATAATTATTTTGTTGTTTTTTTGCTGTTTTGTACTGTACTCTACAGTACATTAAATTAAGGAATAAAACACTTGCAAAGGAATAGATTTGTTGTGTTCATCATGTGAAAAGTTTTTTATTTGTATTGTTTTTGTAGTATTGTTTTGAATTTATCTCATCAGTGTGTAAAACTGTGTTGTAGTGTGTTTGTTTTTGAGGATTTGTGTGTCATGTCTGAAAGCAAAGTTTGGTTTTTCAGCAAGATTGAATTGTTTTGAGTGGAGAGCTTCATTTTGACCTCAATATAGGAAGTTTGGGGAAATGAGTTAGGAGTTGTGGATTTGTGTTTAGAGTTTCGCAAATAAGAGGCATAATTTCAAGAAATGTGTTTAAGCAATTGAAAAAAACTGTAAATTGAGATTGTGGATCACGTCATAAATAAGCTTTCCATTGATGTATGGTTTGTTAAGATAGGACCATATTTGGCCGAGATACAACTTTTTGAAAATCTGGAATGTGAGGGTGCAAAAATATTGGGAAAATCACTTTTAAAGTTGTCCAAATGAAGTTCTTAGCAATGTATATTACTAATCAGAAATTAAGTTTTGATATATATTAGTAGGAAATTTGGTAGGAAATTTACAAATTGTTGGCTATTGCTACAAATATACCTGTGCTACTTATGACTGGTTTTGTGGTCCAGGGTCACATATAATGTCTAAATGTTTCTTTTTGCTTGAAGTTTTAGTAATTTTGTTGCGTTTGTCAGTTTAATACGTCTATATAGTTTTTATGCATTTAAATTTTTTTATTTGAATTGTTTTAGTACTTAAAGCTAAAAGATTGTTTAAAAATTAGTACTATTGGCAGCTAGCTTATATATATATATTATGTTATTTTATTTCATATAACAAATTTTAGATATTATTTGAATTAATGACAATATTCCTGCTATAGTATTATGTTCAGTATGCTCATATGCAAAGAGCAGTATTCTCATGTAAAATGGAGAAGCAATAAAACAAATCAAAACAAATGTGATGGGAAGGGTATAATTGACATAAATTACAACAATAATTTTTTAAGCTTGATTGATATAGTCATCATCAAGACTCTAAAGCTGCACAGCACGGTTTCATTTTATGTGAAGGTCAGTTCATTGGACAGTTTCTTATGTAAGAGATGATATCTGAGGGCCATGTACCTACGTCCGTATTTAGATTTTGTAACTTCACCCTCTACGGGATGTTTGTCTCTTGCTGGTTTAGGAGGACACTGAAATCTACTGACCATCTGTTTACTTAAGTACACAATGTGAATCTGGCTTGAAGTCAGAGATGTTTTTGCCTGAGCAGATATTTAATTTACAGTTACAGTACATTTAATCAAACAGAAAAAAGTGAAACTGTAATTAATTTAAAGTAAATTTTATATTTATCAAATAAAAAAAAGTTTGGTTAATGTATTAACTAACATGAACGAACAATGTACAATGCATTACTCTGTTTATTAATCTTTGTTAATGTTAGTTGATAAAAATTCATTGTTTATTCATGTTAGTTCACAGTGCATATACTTATGTTAACAACACATATTGTTTATTCTTAGTTCATGTTAACTAATGTTAATTAATAAACCTTATTTTAAAGTGTTACCAAAAAATGAAAAGATTTTGTTTAGATAGCATTTTCACTTGACACTTTTCACTTCACTGAGTTTAGAAATGATCGTGGGTTTTCTTTTATTGTATTTATTTATTTACGTAGTTAGCACACAACAGAAAATATGACACATTTGGAAAAACATCACAATAAACATTAGGGTTCTTTAAAGTTGTCTTCAGTATTTTTTAAGTAAACCACATTAAACATTCAGAGAATATTTTTGAAAATTCTACTTTCATATTTTATCTAACTTAACTTTTGTTTATGGTGAAATGTAATTGTAACTAGCCATAAAATGCTTATATTGGCCCAGCTTATGTAACATTTTGACATATGTCTAAGGAAAGTACATTAAGTATGATGTTAATAAATAATCTTTGTTTAATTGTTTTTGTCTTTGGGAATAGAAATATATTTGACTAATATTAGATCAATGTTTGACCAAACCAAAAATAGATTAGGTTGTAAAAAAAAATGAGTGTTTTTTTTTTTTTTTTCTTACTTGTTCCAAAATATCATTGTTTTGGCAGGAACAAATAAGAACTAAAATCACAACTATAACAGCCCTGCATTGTACATGTAAATCTTGAACACACTACAGATGAGTGATAATAAGCACTTCACACAAACACTTTATTTTTTTTCTCTGAGCAGGATCACCAACTCCCCATATGCTGATATCTGTGTGGTATGGGCCAAATGTGAGGATGGCAAAGTGAGAGGGTTTATCCTGGAGAGAGGAATGAATGGCTTGAGCACCCCTAAGATAGAGGGCAAGTTCTCCCTCAGGGCTTCAGCCACCGGGATGATCTTAATGGATGAGGTCGAAGTGCCAGAGGAAAACCTGCTCCCCCATGTGTCTGGCCTTGCTGTGAGTATTGTCGCTATCATTTATTATTAATGGTGTGTCACACATCACTAATACTCCTGATCACACTTCTCAACACTTAGTATGACAACTTAATACCAGCAAAAACTAACATCTGACAGAATCACCTGAAATGAAGTGGAAAATCATAACATGGCCACTGAAGTGATTATTTACTTATTTGACATTTGATTTTACTGTTGATTTCCGTAGGGTCCCTTTGGTTGCCTGAATAATGCCCGTTATGGCATTGCATGGGGTGCTCTGGGTGCTGCAGAATTTTGTTTCCATGCTGCCCGCCAGTACACCATGGACAGGTGAGTGGTTTAACATCAGGTTATCGGTAACACTTTACTTTACAGGTAAATAATACTTCTACGGCATTTATTAATCTTAGTTAATGTTAATTTAATCATTTACTAATGCATTTTTAAAATCACAAGTTGTGTTTGTTAACATTAGTTAATGCACATGAACAAACAATGAACGATTTTATTTTTATTTAACATTAATAAAGATTATTAGTGTAATAAATGTATTGATCATTGTTTGTTTACGTTATTTAAAGGAGACGTTCACTTCCAGAACAAAACATTACAGATCATTTATGTCATTTATGTTCATGTCTTTCTCTCTTCAGTCGTAAAGAAATTTTTTGAGGAAATCATTTCAGGATGTCTCTCCAAATAGTGGACTTCTATGGTGCCCCTGAGTTTGAACTTCCAAAATGCAGTTTCAATGCATCTTAAATGCTATAAATGATCCCAGCCAAAGAATAAGGGTCTTATCTAGCAAATTTAAAATTTGTTATTTAAAAAAAAAAACTTTATATACTTACAACTCAAATGCTCATCTTGTCTAGCTCTGCGTGAACTCAGAGACAGTTAGGGTAGGTCGAAAAATTCCCATCTAATTTTTTTCTCCAACTTCACAATCACCTTACATCACTGTTTTACTTTTTTTGTAAAGGGCATTTTACAGCGATGTAGGGTCATTTTAAAGTTGGGGGAGAAATTGAAATGGGAGTTTTTTGACATACCCTAATTTTTTTTAGAAAATAACTGTTGGTTTTGCTTGATAAGACCCTTCTTCCTCAACTGGGATTGTTTAGAGCCCTTTGAAGCTGCATTTTGGAAGTTCAAACTCGTGGGCACTATATGGAGAAAAAACCTGAAATGTTTTCCTCAAAAAACATAATTTTGGATGACAAGGGGGTGAGTAAATGATCTGTAATTTTTCATTCTGGAAGTGAGCTTCTCCTTAAATACATTAACTAATGTTAAAGGAACACTCCACTTTTTTTGGAAATAGGCTCATTCTCCAACTCCCCCCGAGTTAATAAGTTGATTTTTACCGTTTTGAAATCCATTCGGCCGTTCTCCTGTTCTGGCGATATCACTTTTAGCATAGCTTAGCATAGATCATTGAATCCTATTAGACCAATAGCATCACGTTCAAAAATGACCAACGAGTTTCGATATTTGTCCTATTTAAAACTCGACTCTTCTGTAGTTATATCGTGTACTAAGACCGGTGGAAATGCAAAGTTTCAATTTTCTAGGCTGATAAGATTAGGAACTACACTTCCATTCCGGCGTAATAGTCAAGGAAGTTTGCTGCCGTAATATGGCTGAAGCAGGAGCAGTAATACCACGCAGCACATGTGCAAATGCTAAACTAGCTGGGAACTCATTTCTGATAATACTCCGCCTGCTTCAGCCATATTATGGCAGCAAACTTCCTTGAAGTGTAGTTCCTAATCTTATCAGCCTAGAAACTCGCAGCTTTGCATTTCCACCGGTCTTAGTACACGATATAACTACAGAAGAGTCAAGTTTTAAATACAACAAATATGGAAACTCGTTGGTCATTTTTGAACGCGATGCTATTGGTCTAATAGGATTCAATGATCTATGCTAAGCTATGCTAATAGTGATATCACCAGGACAGGAGAACGTCTGAATGGATTTCAAAATGGTAAAAATCAACTTATTAACTCGGGGGGAGTTGGAGAATGAGCCTATTTCCAAAAAAAAGTGGAGTGTTCCTTTAACTAAGAAAAAGTGTGTATTTTAGGTATTTTAACTACCAGTTGACCTGTTTTGCATTAAATTTAGTCCTGCAGTGTGACAAATTAATATAAAATATTCCATGTATGCATAATAATTAATATTCCTAATAAAAGTTGCTTGTAATTATGCATGTGACCATGTTACCTTTAATTTTATTTTTTAATTTAATCCAACATACGTGACCCTGGACCACAAAACCAGTCATAAATGTAAATTTTTGGAAATTGAGATTTATACATCATCTGAAAGCTGAATAAATAAGCTTGTTAGGATAGGACAATATTTGGCCGAGATACAACTATTCGAAAATCTAGAAAACTGAGGGTGCAAAAAACCCCCGAAATTTTGAGAAAATCGCCTTTAAAGTTGTCCAAATGAAGTTCTTAGCAATGCATATTACTAATAAAAAATTAAGCTTTGATATATATATATGATAGAAGATTTACAAAATGATTTTTGGCATAAAACAAAAAAATCGATAATTTTGACCAATATAATATATTTTTTGCTATTGCTACAAATATAACCATGCTACTTAAGACTGTTTTTTTTTTTTTTTGGCCCAGTGTCACATATGTGTGATTGATTTGATCATGTAGAATCCAGTTTGGAGTCCCTCTGGCCAGAAACCAGCTGATACAGAAGAAGATGGCAGATATGTTGACAGAGATTACCATCGGCCTGCAGTCCTGTTTACAGCTGGGCAGACTCATTGACCAAAAGAAGTGAGTCATTAAAAAAGAGCTTACATCCCCTGTACTAGTTTTCTCAGTCTTGGTTATTAGATTAGGTGTTTATGTAAAACATTTGGAGGAACATCTGGTCTCACTGCAAAAAAAATCCTGCAGCTCATTGAATGTTTTTTAACACACTTTTCTAACAGATACACGCCTGATATGATCTCCATGCTGAAACGAAACTCGTGTGGTAAGGCCCTAGACATCGCCAGGCAGGCAAGAGACATGCTGGGAGGAAACGGCATAGCAGACGAATACCACATTATACGCCATGTCATGAACTTGGAGGCCGTCAACACATATGAAGGTACAAACTGGTTTCATTTTAAAATTAAAACTATACGTTTGGCCAGCAGAGGTCAGTATAGGCTGCACAATCAAGGATGTTGTTTTTTCATGCAGTGCTATAATGCAACGATAATTAATAGTTCTTCATTTTCACAGGCACTCATGACATCCATGCTTTGATCTTGGGCAGAGCCATCACTGGACTCCAGTCTTTTACTGTTGGAAAATAAACCCATTTTTTCTCTCTGAACATGGGTATAATGGACATCTGAGGGAATACTTGATCAACATCCATCCATAAGTGCCTCTGTGTGCTCTCAAATCTCTTGGTTAGTAAATGGGTCCAAACTCACTTAAGTCTGCATATTCAAATCTTCAATGGGATCTTCTCTCTAGGGTACTGGATTGACATTAATTAATATGTCAAGTTACATTATGAGACAGTTACTGGTCCTGTGGTAAAATTACTCAAAGTCTTGGATCTGCATTATTCATTGTACAGTGATCATGAGAACTAATGAAGCACGTTAATTCAAAATACTGTTGAAAACAGGTTTTAGTCAATGATGCCACACATCCTGCTTGCACTTTAGACTGACCCGCTGATCATTGTCAATGACTCTTGTAAATTTTGTTGTATTTATTGAGTCCTGAAAATAAATTGAACATCACTGTCTTG
Organism: Garra rufa; assembly: GCF_049309525.1. Taxonomy (NCBI): domain Eukaryota; kingdom Metazoa; phylum Chordata; class Actinopteri; order Cypriniformes; family Cyprinidae; genus Garra; species Garra rufa. The sequence goes on from NC_133372.1 coordinate 9,225,970, forward strand.
TGATTCTATGCATTCATTGTGAATAAAATCGAATTAGTTTGTTTTCAAGTGTTTTATATGCATCTGTGGGTATATACAGTTGAGGTCAAACGTTTACATACACCTTGGCAAAATCTGCAAAATGTTAATTATTTTACTAAAATAAGAGGGATCATACAAAATGCATGATATTTTTATTTAGTACTGACCTGTTTACATATAGTCCACAAGAGAAAGTAATGGTTGAATTTATAAAATGACCCTGTTCAAAAGTTTACATACACTTGATTTTTAATACTGTGTTGTTACCTGAATGATCCACAGCTGTATTTTTTTTTTTTTTGTTTAGTGATTGGTCATGAGTCCTGAACAGTTAAACTGTTCACTGTTCTTCAGAAAAGTCCTTCAGGTCCCACAAATTATTAGTTTTTTAGCATTTTTGTGTATCTGAACCCTTTCCAACAATCTCAAATTCTGAGATCCATCTTTTCACACTGAGGACAACTGAGGGACTCATATGCAACTATTACAGAAGGTTCAAATGCTAACAGATGCTTCCGAAGGAAAAAAAAAGAGCTGGGGGTGAAATCTTTTTGAATTTGAAGATCAGGGTAAATTTAACTTATTTTGTCTTCTGGAAAACATGTAAGTATTTTCTGTAGCTTTTAAAGGGGAGTACTAAATGAAAAAAAAAAAAGATATTCGGGCAAACTAAGAAACATTCTGTTCGAAAGTTTACACCCCCGGCTGTTAATGCATTGCTTTTCATTCTGGAGTATCATCGAGCATTTAAACCTTCTGTAATAGTTGCATATGAGTCCCTCAGTTGTCCTCAGTGTGAAAATATGGATCTCAAAATCATACAGCCATTGTTGGCAAGGGTTCAAATATTCAAAAATGCTGAAAAACCAAAGAATTTGTGGGACCTAAAGGATTTTTTTTAAAGAACAGTGGACAAACAAGGGACTCATGAACAACTATCACTAAGTCAAGCAAACAAAAAAACACAGATCATTCAGGTAACAACACAGTATTAATAATCAAGTGTATGTAAACTTGAATGGTAATTTTTATAAATTCAACTATTATTTTCTCTTGTGGACTATATGTAAACGTCTTTTATGTTTAAAATCTTTTTCAGGTCAGTGCTAAATAAAAAATAACATGCATTAACCTATATAGTATATAACAGGGTTGTTATACGTAAATAAAATAAAATCTAAAATCATAATAAAAAACCTATGTCTAAAGGTTTGATTTAGGTTTTTAACTAAACTAAGATAAAAATTAAAAAATGTATTTATTTATTTAAATAATACATTTAATAACTATTTAAATACTTATTCAAGCTAGCTGGCAAGTCAACATTTCTCATATTTTCAGTTCAGGTTGTACTAAAATAACTAAAACTAAAGAAATTATATATATATATATATATATATATATATATATATATAATTTTTTAAACACTTTACAATAAAGTGTCATTTGTTAACATTATAGTATTAACTAACATAAACAATGAATAATACATTTGGTTACACAGGATTTATTAAAATGTGTTAAAGTAAGTTAATGAAAATACAGTTGTTCATTGTTAGTTCATGTGGATTAACTAATGTTAAAAAACACCACCTGTGATTTTAATAATGCATTAGTAAATGCTGAAATTAATAATAATAATTAATAAATGCTGTAAAGTACTGTACATTCTTAGTTAATGTTAACTAATGTAGTTAACTAATAAACCTTATTGTAAAGTGTTACCAGAATATTAGAAAAGTAAAAATGAGCTGATAGTTAGAAATGCATTAAAAAATATTCTTACATGTATTCTGTCTATCATCTATGTAGAGCAGGCCAGCTGATGTGCACGATTGCTGGTTGACCTTGAATGATCCGTGCCCGCGCCTTGATGAGATTTACGTGATTACGTGTCAAATCCACCAATAGTCTCGCTGTCCAAGAACAGATCATGATCAGTCGATGGTGTGAGATCTTTAAACCTCATCACTTACATCACAGTCTATCTGCCCACCCGAACAGAAAAGTGCGCTGGAAAAAAAATCTCTGGTTTTAAAATCTCTTAGCAAGTCCTTGAACGAGTTCACTGATTTGTTTTACGGAACTAAACTTTGGAAGTACAAGTTATTTTTCGTTTTTTTTTTCAAGTGACATTATGCGCCGAGTCTACTCACCGACTGAACAAATCGTCGCAGGTTAGCCTACTTGGGATAAACTACCTGAAGGACGCAAGACACATTTGCGAAGTGGAATACAGGACTTACGTTTTTTTTAAGCAGTGGACAAGAATGAACCCTGTGGATATGAACAGTTTGAACGTTAACATCTCTGGGAACCAGTACGAGTATCAGTATGCTGTCTATGAGTCTCCGCTGTACAAGGACTACAGACCTCCAGCCAGGGATCTCATCCAGCTTCCCAGAGCCTTGCTCTACCTGATGATGGCCGCAGTGGTGGTAGTCGCTGTCGCTTATGCCATTGTGGGGCATTTAATTAAAGACCTGGCGCATGACATCTTAGGTAAATATACTGGGAGTTGCATTGTGTAGCTTGTTGAAGGGAGTCGAGCAATTTAGCAGGTTCAGCTGGTAACCTTAGAGTATTATGGTTTTGGTGTTTTCAGTAGTGTGTGGTGATACAATGGCCACAAAAAGTAGCTGTTAAGTAGTTTTGGTTATTGGTGATTATATATGGAATATATATTTATCTACACCAAAAGATACAAATTGTTTGATTATACAATGTGGTTCACAATTCATCTAAATTGTATTTGGACCACAAAAGCATTATATAAGTGAAGTAAGTTCTAAGAAATGATTTGCACCATTTGTTTGCATAGCATTTGATTTTATAGTACAAAGCAATAAATAACATTTACATTTCATGTGTGGCTTTTAAGAATGTATTTTATTTGTGCTATTTTAGAAGAGACAGGATTTAGTGTATATATATATATATATATAACTGAAAATGGAGCTTGTTTTAGGACCATTAAAATCTTTGCATTGTGAAGTACACTACCAGTCAAAAGTTTTCAAACAGTAAGATTTTAAATGTTTTTTAAGTTCTCTTCTGCTCACCAAGCTTGCATTTATTTAATCCAAAGTATAGCAAAAACAGGAAAAATTTGAAATATTTGTACTATTTAAAACAACTGTTTTCTATTTGAATATATTTTAAAATGTAATTTATTCCTGTGATCAAAGCTACATTTTCAGCATCATTACTCCAGTCTTCAGTGTCACATGATCCTTCAGAAATCGTTCTAATATGCTGATTTTCTGTTTAAGAAACATATATTATTATTTTTATTTTCATCAATATTTTAAACAGTTGAGAACATTTTTTTCAGGATACTTCAGGATATTTGAGGAATAGAAAGATTGGAAGATCTGCATTTATCTGAAATAAAACGCTTTTGTAACATTGTACACTATACTATTCTAAAGCTTGGAGCCAGTATATATATATATTTTTTTTTTTTTCGGGAAAGAAATTATAGAAATTAATACTTTTGTTTAGCAAGGATGCTTTAAATTGATCAAAAGTGATGATAAACACATTTATAATGTTTATAAAGATTTATACATTTATAATGATTTCTATTTAAGATAGAATCCTGTTCTTTTGAACTTTCTATTCATCAAAGAAACCTAAAAAATTCTACTCAGCTGTTTACATCATAATAATAATAAATGTTTCTTGAGCAGCAAATCAGAATATTAGAATTATTTCTGAAGGATCATGTGACTGGAGTAATGATGCAAAAAATTCAGCTTTGAAATCACAGGAATAAATTACATTTTAAAGTATATTCAAATAGAAAATTTTAATGTTTTTGCTGTACTTTGGATCAAATAAATGCAGGCTTGGTGAGCAGAAAAGACTTCTTTAAAAAACATTTAAAATCTTACTGTTCAAAAACTTTTGACTGGTAGTGTAATTTTCATGATCATATAGGTGGCTTTTCCTCACAGTTTTCATTACCATAATGCAAAAAAAGTAAAATATTAAGCTTATTTAAAAAAAAATGAATTAAAATTGTATCTTTTTCACTGTAATGCAAAAATACTGTTTTTGAGAAATATGTGTTTGATTATTATAAAAATACCACACAAAAACGTATTATTAATAATATTTTTTCTTTCACAATAGTTTCACGTTAATATAATTGCTGACATTTATTTTCTTATATTTGTGTTCAGACTGGGCTTTGGGTCCAGACGAGGAGATCTTAAAGGCCAACAGCGAGGCCGGTGATGACGGTTCCACACACATGCCATCGGGCATCACACACTCCCACCCCAACGCCTTCCACGTTTGGGATCAGGACGACGTGGTCATCCCGCTCGCTCCAGAGCACAGCCCCCAAACCAGCCCTCTTCTGGCTGTCATCCCTTTTATTCCCCACTTCTTTCCCTCTCCTGCATCTCACAGTGTGCTCAACAGCCCCGCACTGCTCCAAATACATTCAGAGGATAACAAGACCCCCAACAAGACAGCACAAGAGGTCTACGTCTTCCCTTCACCTAAAATTACAGGACATACTTCTACTTTCCCACACGTATCGTTTCATGGGACTGATAAAGTATGAACCACCAAACAATGGCTCACATTAGATAGCAGTCCACAAATTCTTAAAGGAATAGTTCAGCCATAATGAAGATTTGCTGAAAATGTACTCACTCTTAGGCAATACAAGATCCGAACAGATCCTCTGTAGTGAATGGGTGCCGTCAGAATGAGAGATCATAAAAGCATCACAATAATCCACAGATAATTCACATGACTCCAGTCTATAAATCAAAATCTTGTGAAGTGAAAACAAATATGTCTGTGGATTTTGATGTGAGAGGACAACAACAGAAGAACTTTTTCACTGAAGGAAGTACTTTTTTGGCAGGAAGCGTCAATTAAAAGTTTAAAAAAGCCTTTATGATGGGGTTTTTTCTTACAAACTTGCAGTTTTTCACTGCACAAGATGTTAACTGATGGACTGGAGTGGTGTGGATTACTTCTGGAATTATTGTGATGTTTTGATCAGCTGTTTGGACTCTCATTCTGACGGCACCCATTCACTGCAGAGGAATCCTTTGGGTACATTAAAAATGTTGCTGTGGGTTGTTTTTCATGTCCGTGGATTAAAGCGACCTCAATAATGTGATATTTAGCCCCTGGAATGCGAATTTTAACAGGGAAACCCTGCCAAAAACCATGTATTTTCCCCTCCGGTACGCAATTTTTACCAGGGGACCTTTTCTGGAACGCAATTGGGATACTTTTGAGTAGCAATTGGGTGGGTTTTGTTGTGAAAACCTGGCAACCTTGTTCTATGGTATGGTTGTGAAAATCCACTTTTGGAACCTTTATTTTTAAGAGTGTTTTATATTTATAAGTGACCTTGGACCACAAAACCAGTCCAAACGGTCATTTTTTTTAAACTGATATGGTTTGTTAGGATAGGACAATATTTGGCCGAGATACTATATGAAAAACTGCAATCCAAGGTTTCAAAAAAACTCTAAATGTTGAGAAAATCGCCTTTAAAGTTGTCCAAATGAAGTTCTTAACAATGCATATTACTGCATTTTTGGCAGGAAGCGTCAATTAAAAGTTTAAAAAAGCCTTTATGATGGGTTTTTTTCTTACAAACTTGCAGTTTTTCACTGCACAAGATGTTAACTGATGGACTGGAGTGGTGTGGATTACTTCTGGAATTATTGTGATGTTTTGATCAGCTGTTTGGACTCTCATTCTGACGGCACCCATTCACTGCAGAGGAATCCTTTGGTGAGCAAGTGATGCAATGCTAATTTCTCCAAATCTGTTCGGATGAGGAAACAAACTCATCTATATCTTGGTTGTCCTGAGAGTGAGTACATTCAGCAAATCTTCATTTTTCATTTTCTATTCTTTTAAGTTTTGAATCCCTCCCTTTAAATATAAAAAAATGATCTAAGAAACTTTTGGCTTCTCTGACCTGTGATGGTGGTATTTACCACAGTACCTTAAACTTTCCTATTTTACTGCAAAAGCTGGGCTTCAACCTGTGGAGCATGTGAGGATGAGTGGCCTGTCCTCAAAATAGGTGCTGGTGACCCGAAACAACCTCAATAAGCAGAGAGCCATGTCAGTCCAAGCCGCATTACCTGGGTGTGTTTGCTTGGTAATACAGGGCCAAAGCGAGAGACTGCACGATAACGTCTGTAGGATTGTGCCAATTCGGGAGCCGCCTTCTTCCTGAAGCCAAAATACATCCTCAGAACAGACTCGGTTCGAAGCAGGATAACCAGCATATTTTATTGCAGTTTATGGATTTGCACAGAGGTAATACTATACCTGTGGCTAACTTTGTAGGCCAGATCAACTGGATTGGATTCGGAATCCAAAATGTTATTGTCAAGTTATATTAACCAGTGGCTCTTTTCTAAACTTTAATGTTATTTTTGTCTCCTATGTATATATTGTATGTCCACCAAACATTAAATAAGTAAACATATGGAATATATTTTAAAATAATAATATAAAAAAAAAAAAAATAAACATTTGTGACCCTGGACCACAAAACCAGTCATAAGGGTCAATTTTTTGAAATTGGGATTTATACACAAGCTAAAAGCTGAATAATCCATTGATGTATGGTTTGTTAGGATAGGACAATATTTGGCCGAGATACAACTATTTGAAAATCTGGAATCTGAAATATTGAGAAAGTAACATTTAAATTGTCAAAATGAAGTACTTAGCAATGCATATTACTCATCAAAAATTAAGTTTTGATATATTTATGGTCATTTATGATAATTTACACCCATACAATGTATTTTTGTCTATTGCTACAAATTTGCCCGTGCTACTTAAGACTGGTTTTGTGGTCCAGGGTCACATATGGCTTCATGGCCATAGTTTATTCATTTTAGTCTTAAAAATAGTTTTTTTGTTGATATATGGTTCCATGAAGGAGCTTTTACATTCTTGGAACCTATCCATTACACATAAGGTTTTTTTAGATAATTAAAATGTTCTTTACACTAAGAGAAAAAAAGGTTCCTTTAAGAACTGTTGACTGAAAGGTTCTTTCTGGAGCCCAAAATGGTTCGTTTATGGCAGTACTGGCAACTTTGGAGTATTAAATTTGAGTACATTAAAAATGTTGCTGTGGGTTGTTTTTCATGTCCGTGGATTAAAGCGACCTCAATAATGTGATATTTAGCCCCTGGAATGCGAATTTTAACAGGGAAACCCTGCCAAAAACCATGTATTTTCCCCTCCGGTACGCAATTTTTACCAGGGGACCTTTTCTGGAACGCAATTGGGATACTTTTGAGTAGCAATTGGTGGGTTTTGTTGTGAAAACCTGGCAACCTTGTTCTATGGTATGGTTGTGAAAATTCACTTTTGGAAACTTTATTTTTAAGAGTGTTTTATATTTATAAGTGACCTTGGACCACAAAACCAGTCCAAACGGTCATTTTTTTTTTAAACCGATATGGTTTGTTAGGATAGGACAATATTTGGCCGAGATACTATTTGAAAATTCGCAAGGTTTCAAAAAAAACTCTAAATGTTGAGAAAATCGCCTTTAAAGTTGTCCAAATGAAGTTCTTAACAATGCATATTACTGTTACTATGATATATTTACAGTAGAAAATTTACAAAATATCTTCATGGAACATGATCTTCACTTAATATCCAAATTATTTTTGCCATAAAAGAAAAATAAATCATTTTAACCCATACAATGTTTTTTTGGCTATTGCTACAAATATACCTGTGCTACTTAAGACTGGTTTTGTGGTCCAGGGTCACATATGGCTTCATGGCCGTAGTTTATTAATTTCAGTGTTAAAAATATTTTTTTGTTGTTGATATATGGTTCCATGAAGGAGAATTTACATCCATGGAACCTTTCCATTGCACTAAAGGTTCTTTATAGTGGAAATGTTTTTTTAGATTATTAAAAGGTTCTTTTAAGAACTGTTGACTGAAAGGTTCTTTCTGGAACGCAAAATGATTCTTCAGTGGCAGTGTTGCCAACTCTGCGGTTTTCCTGCAGAATTGGGGTATGTTTAAAATGTTGTTGTGGGTTGTTTTTCATGTCTGTGGGTTAAAGTGACCCCTGGAATGCGAATTTTACCAGGGGAACCCCACCAAAAACCATTTATTTTTACTTTTTCTGGAACGCAGATGGGATACTTTTGAGTAGCAATTGGGTGGGTTTTGTTGTGAAAACCTGGCAACCTTGTTCTATGGTATTTTTGCGAAAATCCACTTTTGGAACCTTTATTTTTAAGGGTGTTTTATATTAATATGTGACCTTGGACCACAAAACCAGTCATAAGGATCCATTTTTTAAAATTGATATGGTTTGTTAGGATAGGACAATATTTGGTTAAGATACTATTTGAAAATCTGCAATCTAAGGTTTTAAAAAATCGAAATATTGAGAAAATCGCCTTTAAAGTTGTCTAAATGAAGTTCTAAGCCATGCATATTACTAATAAAAAATTAAGTTTTGATATATTTACAGTAGGAAATCTACAAAGTATCTTCATGGAACATGATCTTTACTTAATATCCAAATGATTTTTGGCATAATAGAAAAATAGATAATGTTGACCCATACAATGTATTTTTGGCTATTGCTACAAATATACCCGGGCTATTCCCGTTACAATTCAAGATGTGGAAAAAAGTCATTTTTGGACTTCATTTTGGACCCTGTGTGTGTGTGTGTGTGTGTGTGTGTGTGTGTGTGTGTGTGTGTGTGTGTGTGTGTGTGTGTGTGTGTGTGTGTGTGTGTGTGTGTGTGTGTGTGTGTGTGTGTGTGTGTGTGTGTGTGTGTGTGTCTATTTCAGTTGTATTTAAGGTGTGCTGAATGTGATGCTAAGTATTGCACAATTGGAGGATCAGCTTAACTGACTAGCTGGTCAAGTGCAAGAGTTAAAGTGTTTAGTAAGGATGTTATCAGATTAAGAGTCCTCTTTTTGCCCTGTGAGTTAAACCTGAGAGGAAGCCAGTAAAGATATGGCAAATCACATCTTCTCATATTTTATATTTAACTATAGTATTGGATTTGTAAAAATGTTGTCTATCATATGGTTTCCTCTTGTAGTCTCCCAAGTTATTTTATACATATTTATGAACATTTTCCTTATAAACACGGTGTACTTGTTAATCTTTGGACTTAAATGACATCTGAGTGCTGGTGTCCTCATCTTTTCACCTGTTTAGATAACCATAACCGACACTGACTGTTATTATCGCCAAACCACATTTATTTATGAGTTACAATGATGTTGATTATGCTCTAATATTTGAAATATAATTACTATTTTCTGATTGTTATTCAATCATAAAGTTTATTTATGAAACAATTGAAACAAATGATCAGAGATAATTATAAAGTAATATAATGCTTTAGGCACTGTAAATAGAACAATTAAACCTATTAGATACCGGTGGTAGTTCAGGCTTTAATGCCACAGGCAAGAAATCACGCTGCAGGTGGGTAGAGAAGGCTTAGTATTACACTAATACTAGAGATGACCACATGAAACTGCAAACTGACCTGCTCGTCCTCCACAGTTCAAATCCTTCTAGAAGTTAATGGGAGTTTGTTATAATGAAGAACAAAAAAATAATAATAATAATTTTGTAGAACTGACAAGTAGGCCAATATGAATCATGAATGTTTTAAGAGTCACATAGGAAGATACAGTAACTGACATAGTGTGGAAAGAAATGTTATTTTTTGGTCTGTATGTAGATTGTAGAAGTGAAAACATACCTTATATACCAAAACTGGGACTTCTTTTTATATCCCTTCAAAGGCTTTAATGATTGAAGCAAAATTAAAACAAGGCCTGCACACTGTAAGGAACTCTGTGGATTTGTAAACTGTTAAATCAGGGATTAGGAAATAATTTAGATTAGACCAGATTGAACTGAGGACAGAGACACAGCATGTGCAGAAAGGATTAGGGCCTGCATCCTGACTGCCGAGGATATTATGTGATGGCTGGGATTCGTCAGATTAAATCATGAAGCTTACATTCACACCGTTCTGTAATCACTGTTACCCTGTAATACATATATGTGACTCTGGACCACAAAACCAGTCATAAAGGTCATTTAAAAATCATCATTTTTGTTGTTAGGATAGGACAATATTTGGCCCAATGAAAATTGCCTTTAAAGTTGTCCAAATGAAGTTTTTAGCAATGCATATTACTAATCAAAAATTAAGTTTTTATTTATTTATGGTAGGAAATTTCTTCATGGAACCTGATCTTTACTTAATATACTGATGATTTTTGGCATTAAAGATAAAAAATGACAATTTTGACCATTGCTACAAATATACCCGTGCTACTTAAAGGGATAGTTTACAAAAAAAAAATGAAAATTTGATGTTTATCTGCTTACCCCCAGGGAATCCAAGATATAGGTGACTTTGTTTCTTCAGTAGAACACAAATAACACAGAACATATACAAATATACACAGACAAAACCAAATTATACCCTGCAGCTCTGTGCAAGAAACTGAACAGTATATTATTTTTTTTTACCTCTGATTCACTGCAATGTCCAACTGTCCTGAGTGCATTCATAACAGCCGGCACGTCACGAAGAGCAAGCAACCATAATTTCAGTCGATCAGGCTCAAAAGTTGGGAGTCGGTGAAAAGTCAACTTTCCCAGATGAGTTCGCTCAAGCAAATGCAATCTTTTAGTTTTTAATCTGTTGCAACAATCAGGATAAACACAAGTAATTACAATTTTTAAGTAGCTGTCGTACCCCTTTAATCTTGTAAACAATGAGTGACAGGCGTCTACTATGCCAGGACAGTTGGACATTGCAGTGGATCAGAGGTAAAAATGTATATAAATACTGTTCAGTTTCTAGCACAAACCAATTGTTTAGTGTTTTAAGACCTCAATGTATCGTCACAAGCCACAGGGTTTAATTTGGTTTTGTCTGTGTATGTTTTTTAACTCTCAAAGCCGTGGGTCCCATTGACTGACATTATATGACTGACAGACTGCAAAATCTTTTGAGTTCTACTGAAGAAACAAAGTCACCTACATCTTGGATGCCCTGGGGGTAAGCAGATAAACATCAAATTTTCATTTTTGGGTGAGCTATCCCTTTAAGACTGGTTTTGTGATCCAGGGTCACATATATATATATATATATATATATATATATATATATATATATATATATACACCAGGGGCGTTTCCTCCGCAGAGGCAAGGAAAGCAGTGTCTCCTTAAAATATTGAAATATTGGATGAGAGAAAAATTTGTAGTACAAAAAACAACAACTACAAAACATAACATTGAGAAGTGTATAAAACACTGTCCAACAGTAACACCAGCAGGCAAAGTTACAGCAGGAGTCTGCACCTCTCTCACCTCCCCTGAGCCCTTTGCGTTAAGGCAATGCCTTCATTGCAATATATGACTGGTTATGTTCCGCTGTGATTGGTTCATGCAATAAATCCCAGCTCTTATGTTCTTTCGCGAACGTGAATCAGTCTGAATAGCCGAGTTCACACTACAAGCAACGACAAAGCAACACAATCCCATTCATTTCAATAGAGCTGGCGTTTTCTGGCGACAAGAGCGAGCGACAGAAGCCGTTGGCAACCGGATGGGGTGTCCCCAGCGTTTAGAATCCTTTTACTTTATTGCAAATGAAGAGCAACAAAAGTCGCTGCTAGTGTGAACGCAGATTAAAGCCCCATTCACACTACAAGCGACAAGCAGCATCAAAGCAATGCGATCCCATTCATTTCAATGGAGAGCTGGTGATTTCCGACGACATAGCCGTTGGCGACGCAACAAAACCCTTTAACTTCATGCAAATAAAGAGCGACTTTCTGGAGCGACAGCCAATAAGGAAAGAAGACGGTTGATCTCATGTGATCGTTCTCCTCTCAGTCGTATATAAACATAGGCAATAGAAAAAAATTAGGCTCTGCTTCTCATTCATTTTTGTTTGTATCTACAGATTTAATTTATATTATATTTAGTCTTTTGCCTCCAAAATGTTTGTATTTAGCGGCAGGAAACCTGATTCGCGGTCAAGGCAACCAGTAGCGAGAATGCCCACTAGAAACCTCATTGCAGCCAGACAAAAGTCGCTGCTAGTGTGAACGCAGCTTAAAATGGCAGTAATAAGACTGAAAATGTAGGTTTAAAAAAGTAAACAACCCACAGACTTCGATATAACCACGTTAGGTCAAAACTAGTCTCGTGTAGCAAGCAGCAAGCTCGCGGACGTTGTTAAATAGTTAACTTTCAAAAAAAAGTTCACAAAATATATTTAAATGGTTACGGTCTTGGGTTATTTTGGAATAAATGTAAAATGCTTAACTCTAACATGATGGGACCCATACTTGGCTTTAATAAACAGAACATTAAATTGTTAATGTAAAAATCTAAAATACTTTTTCCTAATAGTGCAAGTAATGTTTACTTGACGACATAACTGGGACATTTTAACAGGGTTGAAAAAAAATAAAAAAATTTAACAGTACAAAAGTGTAGATGTGAAAAAAATACTCTAGATTTTAAATTAGAGTAACTCCAAAGTGAAAGTAGAGCATTACATGATTGTTAATATCTAATGAAGGAAAAAGGATTCGTCACAGACTAATACAGTCCACATCTGTTCAGCTCTGATTTTGTCAGGGTCATGCTGCAGGAACATTGGATCAATGGTTCCAAATACAGTTGAGTCAGTTAGAGGTGGCAATTGGTCAATTGTGTGAGAAATGGGATTAGGTTGTGGCAAGCCATTTGATTATGCATTAAAAGGCCTATACAAATTAACAAAATGACCGCTTTATAGGCCACTGCAGTAATAGCAGCCCAGTATTTAAATAATGGGTTTTAAACACCATTTTAAGTTCCTTTCCAAATACCACATTTCTGAAGCACTATATCAGAAGGCATCAAATAAAGAACTTACCGAGGCACTATGGCTGCCAGAAAGTTATAGTTTGACAAATAGACAATCAAGAGCACTACTCATGGTTTAATCAAACACTTTGACATGTAGAGCCACTGCAGCCAATTGTGACAATGCAAGCATCAAGAGTCCAATTGCAAACCACTGAAAAGCTTAACAGACCACAAGAGTAGTTTAAAGGAGTTATTTAATCACTTTAAAACACATACAAGTTCAACACATACCAAACATTTATTGGTTAAACCATTTAAAAGTCTAAACTATAAAATACTTAAGGATTCAAAGAGTGCATTTTTTTTTTAATCTTGAGCACACTAATTTAAAGCAAAAGGCTAAAAGAACAAAAGTTACATTAAAACTAAATAAACTTTAAACATAGTCATCCACACTGGAAAGATCGTCACGCTTTTTAAGAACGGCCTTGTAAAGAGAGGTTCCCCTAGCCTGGATAAACGTAACAGTCATCTCTTTCTTGTTAACTTCCACATGGGCGAAGCCACCCAAGGTGCCGCCGTCACCATTGAAGAATTTAAGGTAGCCTCGAGGAACCTGGTTTCGGTGCCGCACATCCGGATCCATAAAGTTACCAGCTCCACTGACCACATAACCGATACCAGACTCCTTGATGTACTGAAAACCAAGAGGCACAAAAGTCAAATACAAAAGTTGAACAAAGCAGAACTTTAAACAAAAGGCTCAAAGACCTACTTGTAGATTGTGATCATGGCCACACAGGTAAGCAGTGGCCTTGTACTTCTTAAGCAGTGGTCTCAATTTCTTCAACAGACAGTCAGTTGGCCCATGCTCCGATATGGACCATACCGGGTAATGGCCAGCCACTAGAAGATAATCAGCCTTAGACCTCGCCAAGCGTTCCTGAAGCCACAGCAGCTGTCTGTTGGCCTGAACGCCACTTCGAGGAGCTCTGGGCTGCTGGTCAAGGAAGTCGTCAGAGTTTCCACACAGCAACACAGTGTCCAACATGATAATGGTCATTGTGCTGTCCGTTCGAGGAATGCGGAAGTTCATCTCATAATAGTAGTAGGGGAAGTTCCTTGAAGATGGAAAGAATGTTAAAACAACCCATTTGGAAAAGAACAGGCAGTGTGCCAAGTCTACACACCGGGCACAGCTGCACGGACAGAGGAATCAAATTGCAAAAGAGCTTAAGAGCCAGGAAACCAAACTCAATTAGACACGGAAGCCTAGACACATTGGCTCACGTACCATCTCTTTGACTTCTTGCTGTACTCAATTTGAGCAAGGACGTTTCCTGCATGGTCGTGATTGCCAGCAATGACGTACCATGGAATATTAAGAGAATCCTGAGTGTAGACGTCTTCAAACGTGACCTACAAAGAGAATAGGACCATGGCCTTTATTAGGTGGAAGAGATTAGACTGGGGTGTCCAAACCAGTTCCTGGAGTGATCTTGGCCTCTAGAAATCAATGCCAACCCCAATTAAACACAGTGGAACCAAAAGTAATCAAGGTCTTTACACTCTAGGGACCCGGGCTAAAGGGCCGTTTCTCAATTCCAAGAACACGAAGAACGCACTTGTTCTCACGGAGAGTGGTCTTGCCAGGCTTCCTTGAAAGAACAAACTCTAAAGGATGCGAGAGCTCAGAACACGTCTTCATGAGAACTGAGACGTGCAGTGTTCTTGCTGCTCAACTGACAGTTCCAGCAGGTTATAAGGAGCGAGACAGCAGCACACAATGCACAATCACATCAGTATCATAACACTTAAAACATTTCATTTTGTTATAGACCAGATTTCCCCCCCCCCCCCCCATTTATAGGTTATATGCCAATTTAAAAAAAAAAAAAAAAAAACACACACCCTCACTTCATTAAATTTATGCAAATCAAAACCCACAAAAGTTTACTCTGAGCAGTCACGTATTTGCGAGTTTGCAGCAGGAATCTTATACACGAGAATGACAAGTTCACAGGCTTCCGTACAGTGTCCACCCGCAGTGTCTTCTTGGATCTCTAACGGTAAGATTCTCAAGTCTGCATTTGATGCATCCTCGATTTCAAGAACACGTCTGGGCGCTTTTAGGTGTCCTCTGTACTCGCATTCTTCAGTATTGGAAGAAAAGTTTGATGGTTAATGACGGTTAATGACGAGTGTGAACAAAAGATCACATATTAAGAGGCCCAGGGGGTCTCCAAACTTTGAGCATGCCTAATAAGACCTTCACCAACTGGTTCAGGAGTTTAATTGGGGTTTGAGCCAACTCCGCAGGACACCAGCTCTCAAGGAAGGAGTTTGTAGACCCCTGCACTAGACACCTCCAGTAATTTGGAGCTGGTTGAAGTTAACCTCTCCAGGATAATGGCCCTAGACTAGACAAACCAATAATAGACAACTTTACCAACTCCTTAAGCAGGGGTGTCCAAACTCAGTCCAGGAGGGCAGGTGTCCTGCAGAGTTTAGCGCAATCTTACCTCAATACACCTGCCTAGAAGTTTCTAGAACGCATAAGACCCCGATTAACTGCTGTAGGGTTGGGGCTAAACTCTACAGGCAATCAGCTCTCCAGGACTGACCTGGAACTACAGACTATACTGCAAGTGTATTAGAGTTTGTTGAAGCCAAACTCTACAACAGGGCTGCCCAAGCCGGTTCCTGGAGATCTACCTCCCTGCAGAGTTAAACTTCAACCCTGACCAAACACAACTGAACCAACTAATTAGGATCTGAAGGAACGCTTGATAAATTACAGACAGACATGTTTGATTAGGGTTGGAACTCAACTCTGCAGGAAGGTAGATCTCCAGGAACAGGGTTGGGCAGCAATGCCCTACAGCAGTGGTTCTCAATCCTTGTCCTGGGGGACCCCTGCTCTGCACATTTTGCATGTCTCCCTTATTTAACAAACCTGAATGAAATCAGCCCGTTAGTTCAGTTTATGGATCTCTCTCTTAACTAGCTGATGATCTCAACAGGTGTTTTAAATAAGGGAGACATGTAAAAAGTGCAGAGCAGGGGTCCCCCAGGACCAGGATTGAGAAGCACTGCCCTACAGGATACTGGCCCTCCAAAATCAGGCTAGGACAACTCTAGACTACACCAACCAATAGAAAAGACAGCTTCACCAACTCCTTAAGCAGGGCTGTCCAAACTCAGTCCTGGAGGTCCACTGTCCTGCAGAGTGAAGCTTCAACTTGCCTCAATACACCTGCCTGGAAATTTCTAGCATGCCTACTAAGACCTTGTTTAACTAGTTCAGGTGTGCTTAATTAGGGTTGAAGCTAAACTCTGCAGGACACCGGCTCTCCATTACCAAGTTTGAAGACCCCCAAACTACTGACTACAAGGGAAATTTATTAGAGCTGGTTAAAGCTAAACTCTAGAGGAAGGTAGATCTCCAGGAACAGGGTTGGGCATCTCTGCTCTAGACTAAAGACCTTTAACCCGGTTCCTGGAAACCCACTATTCTAAGGAGTCTAGCTACAACCCTAAAAATCAAACACACCTGAAGCAGCCAATCAAGCTCCTCAAGACTGCTTGAAAACTGCAGACAGGTGTGCTGAAGCAGGTTGGAAAAACATTCCAGGGGAGTTGGTCCCCAGGAGCAGGGTTGAAGACCTCTGCTCTAGACCAGGGATCCTCAAATCTGGCCCACAAGATCCACTTTCTTGCAGAGTTTAGCTCTAACCCCCAAAATCAAAACACATCTGAACATGCCAATGATCATTAGAAACCACAGGGAGGAGTGTTAGATCAGGGTTGGAGCTAAACTCTGCAGCACATTGGCCCTCCAAGGCAAGATTTGAGGAACCAGACTAGACAACATTTGAAGTGGATCAAAACCTTTCATCAAAGTTGTCCTAAAACCAAAACACCAGTGCTTGTCTTGGGACAACTTTGATGAATTTTTGATCCACAGCAAGCGTTGATCTACTGCATACCAACCAGTAGACAAGACAGCGTTACCAAGTCTTTACGGAAAGAGTACACCATTTTGTGCTTTCTGGTTACACCCAGCACACAACTAAAATGGGTCACACCAATAATCGAACCACTTTTGCAAAGTTAACATTTGACACTTCAGCAGTAGACCTGGTTCTTAAGACTAACACTCAACAAACAAAATGCATCAAAAGTAAAGATAATTTGCAATTACAAGACTCAAGGGATCTAAACTCCAGAAACCAAACCTGGAATCTAGGGTCGTTGACGTCAGTGACACCCTTGTAGTAGAAGTTGTCACCAAGTGCTAAAATGAAATCTGCACCCATCTGAGAAGCTGTTTTGGCCATCATGCGTGCAGTGGCCTTCTCTATGGGGGTAACATAGGGAGGATATGGCAGACCACCCCAGTCCCCCAAAACCAGAAACCTGATAGATGACTTGTTACCTGATAAAAGCAAATTAAAGACAAGTGAAACCCAAAAGGTTACAAATAATCATAAATTAGAGTTAAACAGCTTAAGCATTTCAGAATCTAAGAGGGGTCACCAAAAATCAGTCTTGGAGAGTTTAGCTTTAACTTGCCTCAACACACCTGCCCGGAAGTTTCAAGCATACCTAATAAGACATTGATTAGCTTATTCAGTAGTGTTTGATTAAGGTTGTAGCTAATCTCTGCAGAACACAGGCCCCCCAGGACTGAGTTTGGTGACCCCTGATCTAACATGTATGAATGCCAACTCACTTCCTTTAGCTTCCAGGTCAATGAATGAGGATTGGTAGCAGAGGACTCCAGGGAGAGCGATTAAAAACACCAGCATTAGTGGTGACGCCATCTGCACAGAAAGACAGAAACAACATATATAGCTAACCACGCATTTCTCACACATGTATAAAACCAAAATGAACTGAAACTACACTGAAGCATCAAATCCACACAATCGCACGATACTGAAAACACCTACACCAGCAGCTTTTGCTCTTTGAGAGTCCTCTCTCTACACCTCAGACCCAGCTTTAGCGTTGGATCTATCTTTATATCATTCTGATCGTCAGCAAGCCATGCCTTGATTTCAGCAACAGCTGATTTCTTTTACCCAATTAATCAACTTAACCAATGGGATGGTAGAAACACTGCAGCTGAATTCTGAATAGCATACTACTCTTACTATTGCTGCCATATCTGTAGTATGCAAGTATGCTAATTTGAACTCATAGACATGAGACATACACACAATTTATAAACATAGACATACACACAATTATCTACTGAGACCTTTTTAGTTAAAGTGGCATATCAATAGTATAATTCAATTGAAAAAGGGGAACCACATCATAAAAATCCCCTAATTAAAGTATAACTGAGAAAGTTGTGGTTAATAAACTGTGACATTATAATTTTCTATAGCACATAAAAAGACTCACGATAAATGACTGCCTTAGTCCTTGAAGTATCCTTGTGTGAGTGATCCCTCCTCTGGATGCTCTGTTTCCTCTCATCCACTATATATAAGGTCCCATAAAGGGATGGGTTTGTGTATGCATGTGACTGAAGCACGCAGGCGAAGCATGTTCCTACTGACTCAGTGACCACATGTGACCAAGTGTACTGTATTTGTTTTAAACACTCCTATTAAGACTAATGTTCCACCTTTTTATTTCTCTTCTGTTTTTCTGTTCTGCATCTGTTTAAGTGTCTATGAAACAACTACATTAAAAAATCATATCGAATGATAGATTTATTAACATTTAAGTCATTAAGTAATATTCAGGTTTGTGACTTTTAATTAATGTCAGTGTTGGGGTTACATGCTAGCTGCATCAGGTCTGGCGCAGATGTTTGGTGTTCCAATTCATGCTTAAGGTCTTCAGTGGGGTTCAGGTTTTGTGCAGGTCAGTCAAGTTACTCCCAGCAGACACAGTAAATCATTATTGTATGGATTCTGCCTTGCGCACAGGAGCATTGTCATGCTGGAATAGAACAGAGCCCTCCCCAAAGGGTTGCCACAAAGTTGAAAGCACAGAATTCTCTAGAATGTTATTTTATACCATAGTATTAATAACAGTCCTCAAAGAAATTACTGGAATAGCAGAATCAGCATCCACATATTTTTTGGTCAGTGCATCTCAGAGTGACTGACTGTCACACTACGACTTTCAATTTTAAAAACTAATCTCACAACTAACTTTCTTTTTAATATATGTGTTTTTTAGAATATAAAATATATGAAATATCCAATATATCAGGCTTTTATGGGTCATGCGTATCCCTGGACCATAAAACCAGTCTTAAGTAGCGCAGGTATATTTGTAGCAATAGCCAAAAATACATTGCATGGGTCAAAATGATCTATTTTTTATGCCAAAAATCAATAGGATATTAAGTAAAGATCATGTTCCATAAAGATATTTAGTACATTTTCTACTGTAAATATATATTCTGATTAGCAATATGCATTGACAAGAACTTAATTTGGACAACTTTAAAAGCGATTTTCTCAATATTTAGATTTTCAAATAGTTGTAGGCTATCTCTGCCAAATACTGTCCTATCCTAACAAACCATACATCGGTGGAAAGCTTATTTATTCAACTTACAGATTATTATTTCAAACAATTGACCTTTATAACTGGTTTTGTGGTCCAGGGCCACAAATAATGTTTCCCAAAAGCCTATGATATTCAGATTTTAATATGTAAAATGATATATATGCATAACCAAGTAAACCCAACCTGCTTCAGTCCAGGTCCGGTAAGTATGATAAGTGTTCATTTTGTCATTTTACTAACAATATTAACGTAATTCTGTAAGTTGTTCTACACAACCTGAAGGGGGGCATTTTTACAATTATACTAAAAGGCTTTTATCTGTTAAAAAAAGATATCCACCATATTTTTCAACGCGGAAGTAAGCCGTTTTCTCTGAACGAGCGAGACTTCTGGTTCATTAGCCGCGGTGGCAATAACAACAACAACATAATGCAGAAAACGGTAAAACGGCACTACAAACTAATGTTCATAATTAAGATAATACATTAAAATAATATGGTAAAACATACCATCAAATTTACGACTGCGCCCACTCTTACAGGAAAAAAAATGTTAATTAATAATTTTAGAGGCTTTTGCACATCAAATATGTAAACCTGGACCACAAAACCAGTCATAATGGTCTGGACAGGACAATATTTGGCAGAGATACAACTATTTGGAACATCTGGAATCTGAGGGTGCAAAAAATCTAAGCATTAAGAAAGTTGTCCAGATGAAGTTCTTAGCAATGTATATTAGTAATCACAAATTAAATGTACAAAATATATTTATGGAACATAATTTTTATTTAATATCCTTATGATTTTTGTCATAAAATACGATAATTTTGATCCATATAATGTATTTTTGGCTATTGCTACAAATATACCTGTGCTACTTAAGACTGGTTTTGCAGTCCAGGGTCACATATGATACAGTGGGCTTTATGGTGTTAAGTAATTTTAGTCAAATGAAACAGGGAAGCAATTAAAAATAGAAAAACACGTTTATTTTCTGCACAGGTAAAGATATGACATATAACATCCACCCAGAGAACATAAAACCTCCTGCACTGGCCTATTTAACAGCAAATAGCTACATTCTACATAAAAGACGATACCAAGATTAAACTGAGTAACGCAAACCAAATCTCTTAAAAATCCAAACAAGGAACAGCTGAAGTGGTTTCAGGGAAGTAAACGTCAAAGTCTGTTCATTCATTCCAAGAAAAAAAAAAGAAACCTGCTAAAAACTTAGAATTAAAACAAGAGGATGATCATAAATACACCTAGGGGAAAAACAGAATTATGTGATACAATTTCCATGTGAGTCACACCAACCGTTTAGGTGCAGACAGAGAGCAACTTCCATCCTGATGTATTATTTCCTGAAACTAGTGGTGAATCAAAACCATGCTAATTCTGTGACTGAGGTGCAGCTCCAATGGCAAAAGTAACACAAAACAGTATAAAATCTCAAAAGGTTTAGAGTGAATGGAGGACACTGTAGGCTATAGAATTAAAGAAATGATTCTCAATTGACTTCTCTTCTGTTTGAATGAGCTAGTGCACATTTCTGAGCAGGGAGCCTGAACGTGTTCTGTTTATCTGTATGTGTATTCTGTGCTATTGGCTCCACTGCTGTAGCCGCCCAGGTTGGGGTAGGCGCTCTGGGTGAAGCTATAGCTCTGATTTGTTGTTCCAGGTGGCCCGAACGTTGCTGTACCAGGTGGTCCGCTGTAGGCTATTAAGAAAATACGAGAGTTTCAGATAGTTGTGGTTTAAAAACAAATTATTACACAGCGTGTAAGCATTCAAACTCACCTGCGTAATTAAAATCAGGTAGTCCTGCCATTCCCATGCCAGGCCCTTGATATCCATAGCCATAGTCTGGTCCAACAAGAGGAGCTTGTTGATTTGTTGTTTTGCTCTGGTTTTGATTTTGAGTCTGATTCTGGCCCTGATTGGCTGGTTTTTTGAATTGCGAGTAGGATTGGGTGTACTGATTATAATAGCCAGTCACTGGTGGAGGGACAGCCTGGTAGGTGGCCACGCTGGCGGTGGAAGTTGCAGACGGGTCCTCCTGGGGATTCATAGGTGTGCTGGAGTTGGTAACAGACTGGGCTGGGGTCACTCCAGCAGTAGTGGTGGAGCCTGGAGAGAAATGGATAGATTAAAAGTTAGTTATTTTTAATGGTTAAAGGGATCCCATAAGACTTGTATCATATGCATTCACTGAGGGAGAGGAAAAAAACTCCTCTACACTGGAGAAAAGTAGTATTATTCCTATTTTTACCCAAAATAAGCTGTTAATATACATGTAATATAATATATGTAATATAATGTATCTTTCATACAGGAAGTCCCTAATATGGACAAAGGTATACACTTAACTCCGATAGAGATGTTTTAACTGATGAAACATGGAGACGTTTCTGTACGATTGCGACTAAATGGCTTATCTCTGTTCTTCAAGTCATATCGGGTATTTTTTTATGAATAAACTATAGATGCAATTCCATGCTAATTAATAGCCTTTGTCAATTTATAAAATACTAGCCTATATAAAATAATGATTTTGCCTTATTCTGTGATGTAAAACCACGTCAGTTCACAAAAGGAAGCCATTTCAAACACTCGACCTAAATGAATTTGAAGCAAAAATGTGTTATTAAAATGTTCTCAATAGACAACGGGTTTGTAAACAGACTCAAAACAAAGCAAAATCCATGCACGCGTTTTACCGAGGTAAATTTGAACATACATACTGACTTTTTTTATACGTTCAACACATATGCCGCTCTGGTGCATCACCTTAGTTTTGTAGACAGAAGGTGCATGCGGCTTGAAGTTGCGCTACGCACATCGACCGGTGTATAACATTAAAGTAGCGCAAAGTGATTTGAAAGCATGCCGTATGGCAAGCCGTTTTAGCTTAAAAGTGTTACTCATCGTAACTGCATTTTTACTAGTAACAATTCAAATAGAGAGCTCTATATTTCAATTTTTACTAGTAACAATTCCAATTACAGAGCTCTCTAATTCAATTCTTACTAATAAGAATTTCAATTAGAGAGCTCTACAAATTCATTTTTACTAGTCATATGTCTCCATTGACTTCCATTCATTTTTAATTACAGAGCTCTACAATTGAATTCTTACTAGTAACAATTCCAATTAGAGAGCTCTCTAAACCAATTTTTCACTAGTAATAATTCCAATTACAGAGCACTCTAATTCAGTATTTACTAATAACAATTCCAATTAGAGAGCTCTCTAATTAAATTTTTACTAGTTAAAAAACACATTAAAGATGACTAATTGCAGAGCTCTGTAATTAAATTAAGGAGCTCTCTAATTCTGTTCTTACTTGTAACAACTGAATTAGAGAGCTCACTAATTGGAATTTTTACTAGTAAAAACTGTTTTGGAAAGCTCTCTAATTGTAATTGTTACTAGTAATAATTCAATTGTAGAGCTCTCTAATTGAAATTATTACTAGTAAAAAATATGTTGTAGAGCTCTGTAATTAAAAATGAATGGAAGTCAATGGAGACATGACTAGTAAAAATGAATTTGTAGAGCTCTCTAATTGGCATTGTTGCTAGTAGAAATTGGATTATAGAGCTCTCTAATTGAATTGTTACTTGTAAAAATGCTTTTACGATGAGTAACGCTTAGTATATTTTAGGCTAAAACAGCTTGCCATAATGCTTTTGGTTGTAATTTTCAGTCGAAGGGCAACAAGAGAAGTGATGCATGTCTTCACTACTTTCTTAGCGATAAGAAGAGGAGAAAAGTGTTCTCTCCACTTCAAAAAAAGCTTACAAATGGCAGTGACAAAGAACACTAGATGCCATATTGGCAGGATGTAACACGCAGATGCTCGTCATGACACCGAAACCACAGCGTGGAGTTTCTCAGCGTGGATTTCACTAGATATCCGGGGTTGTTTCAATGGCACGGCATTTGGTTCAACCATAGACTGTAAAAAATATGGACGTAGTGACCATGACATCACCCGTTAGTTTCTGAAGAGCGATTTTGAAGCCTATAGTGGGTGGGATTCGGCGGTCGCCATCTTGGAATCGGATCATCGTGCGACACTCCCGGATAATTGAAAATGGGCAAAGAGGCGGGACACGGGTGGAGCTGGTTGCTGAAACAACACCCAGCTAGCGCGACAGTGGTGACAATCCCCGTCACTCAAGTGGCCATGCCCTTAATTACGCAGAACTTTAAGGCTTAATATAACTTAAACGGATGAGTTATAAAAAAAATCACCCCCTCACAGTTGACATGAAGGGCAAAATTAGCTATATAGATCAAAACCAATTTTTGTACCAGGCTGTAAAAAAATGTTTCCGCTGTGAAGATGAGCATTTTAACATGGGGCGTCTATGGGATAGACTCCCTTTGGCAGCCAGTCGATAAATTGCAGTTTAAGACACTTCCGTGTTGGTTTCAATAGATAGAGCGGGAGGTTGCTGATTTGGTGCTTATTCAAGAAACATTTATTATCAGTTTTGAAAACAGTTTTGCTGCTTAATTTTTGTAAATAAATACTTAAACGGATTAATTTTTCAGGACTCTCTGCTGAAAACAGCTCCAAAGCATTTATTTGAAATGGAAATCTTTTCTAACATGATAAACACTTTACTGTATCTTGTGACAAATTTAATGTACCCTTATTGAATAAAAGTATTAATATTAGGGCTGTTTGATATTGAAGAAAAATGCGATATACAGCACAATAATGCTTAAAAGGCCACATGCTCAGATGAAACTCAGTCAGTTCTGTGAACTTCTATAACTATCTTGTGTCATATATCATATTTTTTATGACTTTTATTTAAGCTACGAAAGTTATTTAAGCAAGAGCAGTGGTCTTCCCTCTGTCTTTTGTTCATGGCCCCAAATATTGCAAGCTGTAGCGATATGCATATTGCTTTATGTACATTTGCCATAATTTTAATATACTGCACAAAGTATTATGTACAAAAAGATGTTCTGACAAAGTTTTTATTTTTTTATTTGATCATTTTATATATAGCACAGCAGTATAGAAATTAGTTTTTGAGTTTGGAAGGACTTTCCATGGCTGAAAATCATAAACAAGTATTTAAAATATGATTAAGAATTAAACAAGAGTATGCAAAATACAATTTTTGCCCAGTCCTAATAAGCACTTTGTGCATGTAGAAGCATTTTTTCTGCTTCCTCAGCATTCAGATGATGGAAATCAATAGTGATGCGAAATGAGCTATCTTTTCGGAAACTGACAAGATGAGGCTTATGCCTTTCATGATTTTAGCGTACCTGCAAACTTGCCAGTGTTGAATCCTCTGCCTCTACCTCTGCCTCTTCCTCTACCTCGATTGCCTGCATTGTAAGATACTCCAGCCATACCATAGCCCTAAAGGGAAGAAAAAATTTTTTAGACCAAAAGACAAAACATCAAACTTCAGAAAAGAGGAAAAAAAACAATATTAAAAAAGAAAGAGGCTAAGAGAAGATCCAGAATAACACGTTGCTTTTACCATGGCAGGAAATCTCTTTTTCTTGAGTGGGTCTGCAGGAGAACCTTCTGGAAAAAGCTGTTCTAATGCTGCAAGTGCTGCGTTGGCTTTGGCTAACTTCTTATTTGATCCAGAGCCCTGGAATTTCTGCCCATCAACCTCCACCTGAAAGAGGCCAAATAAAAAAACAAAACCCACATGCATGTGAGATATAATAAAAATATAAACTCTTATATTTGAAGCGAGAATAGCAGTGCTGTCTTCATGCTTATGTAAAGAAGTCACTATTAGAAACAGGATTAAAAAAAAAAAAACAGTTGCTGAATTGTGGATGACGCAGGCTTTTTTTTTTACTCACAGAAATGTGAAAAGACAGAATATTTGTACTGTAGCTGCTATACACTTTTTCTAAGTGAACGCAAACACAAATGGATAGTATGTATGTGTTAGTAAAAATGGAAAGCAGGGCTAATATTACTGAGTCCCTCTACAATAATTCATATACAGAGTGTTGTCAGGTTTGTGGGCTGCCAGGAAATTGCCTTTATTATATATATACATATATATATCCTTATATATTTACGTCAAAGTTAAGACTATTATGTTGGCAGATATGCTACTTACTTGCTCAGATGATATATTCAGGATATACGGCTTGTAGGACTTACTATCAATAACAGCGTTATAGCTAGTCAGGTCAACCATAGTTCATATTCAAAAAATCATATTCACTTGAGCTTTAAAATGTTCGGGTTTTTTTTTAGATCATAAAACAGATATTAAAACTGAGCCAAAATTTTCAAAGTGCACCTCTAATACATGTTGAAAAAAAGACGCATGAAACATGGATATTATTGAAAGAATTTATTCATATAACCATTAACTGTTGAGTTGCTCATGTTGACTTTGATTGACCAGGTTCCTAGAGAAAAGAAAGAAGGTCCGCTTTAATAACGAATCACTATACATTTATGACGAATGAATAGAGCTGATGAATTTCTCCTAATATTTGTTTTGATGATATTTTATTTACAGTGATATTTTTTCTGCAGAAAATTATAGAGAGTGTAGATAAGTTGATTGTTTTTTTCCGGTTGTGGGCAGCTGCAAACAAAAGCCCTCAAAGGATTTTGGGCTAATGTGATTTTAGGAATTTTATTCCTGATTATTCGATGCGATTTTGGTTGCACAAATGGCACGAGACTTTGATTCCTGTGATAAACTTGAATTTTCAGCATCATTACTCCAGTCTAAAGTGTTACATGATCCTTTAGTAATCATTCGAATGTGCTGATTTGCAGCTTAAACATCAATCTTGAAAATATTTTTGCAAAAACACTGAAACATTTTGGTTTGCCTCAGTCACTCTGCAGTATACTTTTATATTATATACTCTTCATAAATCACCAGAAAACTTGAAAATGAAAATGTTCAAAGCAGAAATGTCATGATCAATTTGCTGTCACTCATGCCCATGCCAAAGTACAATTCAGAACAGTGTTAAAGAACTCCAGCTGAGAGTGATATTGGCTTGACTGTGACAGGGAACATTTGCATGAATTTTCATTGTGGCATTTAAAGCTCAAAAACTAGTCAACCATGTCTAACCTCAATGGTGAAGGTCTTGTCGTTGAAACGTCCCTTGACAGAGATAAGTTCATATTTCAAACTTCGTCGCTTCTCGTTGAGCTCCATGACGGGATTCTTGCCATGTTTGGTGAGGATGGGGCCACCCTGCAAAATGAAGTGGAACCAATCATGCCAAACCAAACTCGTACAGCGTAATAAACTATTACAGGAGGATAAATCTTTGGACGCGCTAACCTCGTTGCCATCATCAGACCCTGTAGTAGTGGTTTCATCTGCACCGGTGACTGCAGGTGTGGCAACAGACTGGCTCTTATTTTCATCCTTGGTCTCTGAGGGCACGGGCACACCTAAAGCTTGCAGTACCTGTGTGTTGTGAACATGGCAGAGACAACAACTAAAATTCAGTGTTTTTTTTTCTCTCACACTTATTAAAGACAACAACCCTGGAAAATATTCCCTTCACAAGTTTCTTTTAAACTTGAGACTGCTGACTCACTTTCTGGGCAACGTGAAGCTTGGCGCTGCGTTTGGAGGAGCCTGTAGCCTCATAAGTTACTCCATCCACCTCAACACTCATTGTGAACTGAGGTTCATGTTCAGGCCCAGTCTGTGATGCCAATTTGTAGAGGGTCCCAGGCCGCAGCTGGTTCAGCTTCATCAGGGCATTTGCTGGTTCACGTCTTTCCGCTAGGGGGGAAAAAAAAAAAAGATATTATGGGTTCAATAAATATTTTTAACGTGTTTGTGAATAAATCCAACCACCCCTGTGACTAATTTAATTTTCACTTTCTCTGATGCATGACGAGATGAGGACCATCTTGTGGGCAGGGATGGCGGCGATCACACCGAACGCGTTTTTGCAGTTGGAGGCGCCTCTTTTGAATGGTTTTCTGTTGGCAGTGAGCGTTCTGCACGCTGTTTATGCGCCCCCGGCGCCTCGCGTTTTGCAGGAGCGCTCTGAGCGCCTGAAGTTGAAAAAAAAAAAAATCAACTCTGAGCGGAAAAACGCCCAACGTCATTCGCGTTCTTTTCCATTGTCCAATCGAATGAATGGAGAGGCGGGCCTTCTGTTGTGATGGCGAAAGTTTACCGTTGCTTAAAAAGTCCGGAGACTCCAAGAAATGGAGGAGAAACCTTTGGTGTCTATCGTGGGTAACCCGGAGCTGTATTATTTAGGGTTTCTGCTAATATGACAGTTTACTTAACAGCAAAAAACTAAGATTTTAGAGCGCTCGCGCTATAATCCTTTGAATTGACTGACAGGACAGCTGTTTTGGTCGTTGCTTAGCAACATAAAAAAACCGCAGCACACTGCTCTTTCATTAAAAGTCACCAAAAAAGGCAGTGCTGTGCGCCTCGCGTTTTTAGAACTAAAAGACGCGTTCTGTGTTTTTATTTAAACCTAAATAAGTTTGTCTGTCAGTTGGCAGGCAGTTTTGGTCGCTTATAAAATAAAATAAAAATAGTTTTACCCTCCTGCTGACTATAGTGTCGTGCCCCTCCCAACCCATTCACACCCGCACATAAGCCTAGATGATTCGACTATAGAAAGATTCGAAAATTCTGATTCGACTATGAAAATTCATAGTCGGGGACAGCCCTAGTATATAATATGTATTTCACTAAAAAATGAGGCATGATGTATTTTTCTACTATACTTCAAGTATAAAATTAGTGCTGGGTACCAGAAGAGACTGATGGGAAAGAGAATGAAATTGAGATGCATACCTTTTCTTGGAAACTTTGGCTTCATTTCAAAATCCCCAGCATCATAAACTTCCCTTGGTCTCTTTACTGGCATATCAGCAACTGAAATTTAAATAAATGAAAAATGGAACATGACAACAGGTTAACAGACACAAAACAGGTTTTTCTTTGCTCTTATGAAATAAAACAGAACATAATACTATGTATACATATTAACATTGAATATGCAATAGTCTCTCTCCAGCCCAAAAAAAAAAAAAAACCGGCCAATCAACAAAAAAAAGTGAGTTTAAAAATTAAGCACTGTACAGTGAATATCATAGAAGTTTTGATATAATTTTTGTTCTGCATTTTGAAAAGATTTGCATGGAAGCCTGTTTATGCCACTGAGTGAAAAAAAAATAAAAGAAAAAGGTAATTGCCACTTTTTCATCATATAATTCAGACTTTTTTTTCTCTGAATTGTGATAAATTAACTCGCAGTTGTGTGACTTTATCTCTCACTATTCTGAGAAAAAAAGTCAGAACTGCAAGAAATAAACAGTTTAACAGACACAAAACAGGTTTTTCTTTGGTCTTATAAAATAAAACAGAACATGATACTATGTATACATATTAAAACAATACAGGAAATAATTCAAACAACTAAAACAATAATAAAAAAAAAAGACTTTAGTTTTAGTTTATTTCTTGCAATTGCAAGTTTATATCTTAAAATACTAAGAAAAAATCAGAACTGCATTTCTCACAACTGAGAGTTTATCTCTTACTATTCTGAGAAAAAAAAAGCCAGAATTGCAAGAAATAAACAGGTTAACAGACACAAAACAGGTTTTTCTTTGCTTTTATACAATAAAACAGAACATAATACTATGTATACATATTAACATTGAATATGTAAACGTCTCTCTCCAGCCCAACTAAAACAATAATGGGGAAAAAAAAAAATGGGCCTTTCAACAAAAAAAAGGTTATGTGTGTTATATACATAGCACCACCTATTGTCAGATCTCTATAAAAGTTGGTATGCTTTTTTTAGAACCATATGCTGCATGTGCTCAACTGATTTTATGACTGCGAAGTGCGAACACTAGAAAGAGTCACTTTGATACCTCTGTGTTGTTCGCCGAACATTCTGGCAGTCTTGGAAGTGAGGCGGTCCATTCCAAGAACTTTGTAAAGCTGCCCAAAAGCTGACAGTCTTAAGGCAAACTAAGGGTAAGAGGAAAGCAACAAATTAAATGTGAAAGAACTAAATGGGGTTTCTCCAATTTTGGAAATGTATTAGCTGTAATAACCATCCTATCTGGCCTCAGTGATTTAGTTTCATGTTAAAGTACTTTGTTTTCCATCATAAAAAAAATAGAAATGTTCTCAAAGAAAGTTCACAGTTTTCACCGCAGTGTTTACAAAAGCTTTGTGTGAGGAACAGAAAGTAAAAGCAAACACTGTCCAGCAAATATCATAGAAGTCTAGATATATAATTTTTGTTCTGCATATGAATATTGCATATTGAAAAGATTTGCCCGTTTCTGCCACTGAATAAAAAAAAAAAAAAAGGATTTTTTTCCATCTTATAATTCAGACTTTGATATATTAACTCACAATTATTATAAAGTTAGTATTGCATTATATAAACTTGCAATTTTAAGAAACAAAGACAGAATTAAGAGATTCAAAATTACAGTTCTGACTTTTTTCTCAGAACTGGGAGATAAATTTACAGTTATTTGAACAAAAAAGACAACATTGCATGAAGTTAATTCTTCAACTCTGAGAAATAAAGTCAAAGTTCACAATAAAATCACAATTCTTACTTTTTCTTAGAACTGCAAGTTTGTCGCAATTGTGACTTTAAAACAGGAAAAGACTCGCAATTCTGACAACATAAGGTGTTTTTGCCTCACAAGTCAGAGAAAAAAAAAAAGTCAGAACTGCAAGTCATAATTGAGAGTACTCGCAATTCTGACTTTACTTCTCGCAACCGCAAGTTTATTTCTCGCAATTGCAAGTTTATATCTCACAATACTGAGAAAAAAGTCAGAACTGTAAGAAATAAAGTCAGAATTAAAAGTTCTCAAGACTATGACTTTATTTCTCACATTCGTGAATTTATTTCTCGCATTTGTTAGTTTATAACAACACTGAGAAAAAAAAAGAACTGCAAGAAAAAGTCAGAATTAAAAGTTCTCAAAATTCTGACTATTTCTAGCAATTGTGAGTTTCTCACAATTTTTCTCACAATTCTCATAAAAAGTCAGAACTGCGAGAAAGTCAAAATTGAGAACTCTCAATTCTAACTTTATTTCTCACAGTTCTGATTTTTTTTTCTTGTGAGATTGTCAATTCTGATGAGAAAAAAAAAGCCTAGCAAACTTGCAATTGTGAGAAAAAGTCAGAATTGACAGACAATTGCAATTTCCTTTATGTTTTTATTCAGTGGCGGAAAAGTGCTTCCATAGATTTAAGTGCTGAATCATAAGTAAAGATTTTCAGTGAAGAAAATAATAAATTGACATTGGGCCAAGTAAATAATGACCATTTTCATTTGTTTAATTTCTAGAGCAACACATCATAAAATAAAGTCAAACTATAGTGTAGGATTGCAAGTAACCTGTGCACTCTGGGTAATGTCTTCTCTCTGTTGCGATGTAAGATGGGCACCAACATCAGTGCTGTCTCGTTCACAGGGATCAGAAACACCTGGACCATCTGTAGAGAAGTGTCATGCTTAGCAGATGACTCAAAACAGCAAAACAATCAAACACAGACAATGCTTTGTTTCAGTCTTTACCCTCCAATAGTATTCCTGATGCAAGACACTCCAGAACTCTCCGGAACGCCTCTCCAGGTCCCAGCAGCCTCTCGCTGGTTGAAATAGCCTTCTGACAGAGCAGTTCAATAATCTGCAGACAAAGGTAAGATTTAATAGACATTCTCATAAAAAGTGACTATGAAGTCAGGATTTGAGCCTGACTTACCCATCCTTTGAGCGGGGCCCATGTTGAAACACGGGTACACAAGTCCCGCAAGATCCGAATCACGATGACACACGACTCGAGCCCCGAAACTTTAGCCTGTTAAATCCAACAAATAGCAAATCTGTTAACACTTCATCATGCATCTTCAAAGAATTTCTAGAAGCTTTTTAGAGGACGTTTTGTATGAAGCAGATCAATCTGGCCAAATTATAGTTTCTGACCAATAACGAAGAAATTGCAACCTGGGTAAGATACATCTGACATTTAAACGGAAACAGGTTATGCGCAATTCAGTTTAAAGCATTTATAGACGTTTCAATATTCAAACAGCCTTAAAAGCACTTTTCAGAGAAGCTCAATGTGCAAACATGTATTTTCCCCAGGTCAAAGGTCAGATTAAGTTACAAGTCGACTTTTAGACAAATAAAGACGGGATGCAAACCTGGAACCACTTGGCCTGGCGGAGAGACGCCAGAGAAGCCAGGCATTTCTGCCTGTCCAGAGCGTCCTGCGGAGAGCTTTCCGCGCACGGTTCTAGTGACGAATGGAATAAGAAGACAAGGTACAGTTTGACCAAGGGGGGTTCTGTCATCTGGCCAGGGGGTAGACGCAGTGTTCCCATGCCCACAGGCAAGAGGAAGAGGGCGAACTGTTTAGGAAGTCACTTAACACAAAGCCTAGTATTGATTAACCTTCTTTAAAATTACTTCGATAGACATTTCACCCTCCTCTTCTGCAGGCCAACTGTGTCCCCCCTTCCAAGACAGAGAGTTTCCAGTTGGTCAAAAGTCCAGCGCCCCTAAAATTGACAAACTAGAAGGCTTGGTTGAGAAAGTCAATTTGCAACCACAGGCAACAAAAGCAATATTTCAATTTAAGTTAAGTCAGTTGTGAACAGGGTAAATACTGCAGCAAAATACAAATTAAATCTGTTCTAGATAAACAGATTACTCCTTCAGCACAAAAACAAGTAAAATTACATTAAATAAAAAACTAAATGCAATTACCTAAAACTTAAAATTAACTCTTTGTACCATTTTACAAAAAATAAACAAGCACATTTAAATATGAGTCTACTGATTTAATTTTTGCTGCAATGCAAACCCTTCGTATCGGTTTAGAAGTGACGTTTCGGAAATTTCAATGTTCAACAGTAGTTGCTGAACAACAGCGAAGACCATATTTTTAACATTTCAAATGCTGAAAACACTAGCACTCAAAAAACACTGGCACTCAAAAAACAGCACTCATTTGATGCAGCAGGACCATACTGCAGGACTTTTATTTTCACTCCTCCGAAGTACTGAAGGTCTTTTAGGTCCGAAAATGAGAAAGAGTGAGATCATACCTCCTGATGCCTCTTTATCAACCTGCTCCCTGACCACAGGTGAGGTCAGATGAATGCTCAGTTTCATAACGGGCTCCGTCGGGCTAGTAACAATAATAGCAGCATCTTGGATCGATGGAGTGATGACATATTTCTCCTCAGTAACATCCTTTCATTGAGAAAAGTGAGAGGAGAAATGGCATGTCAGTTTAATTTTTCATATATATTAGCTGGTAAAAAAATGACCTGTCTTGCATTGAATCTGCAGCCACAGAAACTCAAGAGGATGCACATGGTTCTACACATACACAAGCATTCAAAAGTTTGAGGATGGTAAAATTTTAAAGGGATTAATTAATGACAGAATTTTCATTTTTGAAAGAAGTCTCTTACACCCACCAAAGATGTATTTATGTGATACAGTAAAACAGTAATATTGTGAAATATTTTCAAAACTTCAAATAATTTTGATAATTTCTGTGATAGCTAAGCTGAATTTCATTGACCTTAGGTCAGATGCCATATTGAATTGAAATTGATGCACTCAGGGATAGACTGACATTCTTTACAAAGTAATTTATAGAACACAGTTTTGACTTTCAAAACTTTATGAATTTTGTGCCTACAAAAAGTTTTTTATTCTGAAAGACGTTGCATCAACTGAACAATCAATATGTTGTTAAACAACAGTACAATCCATTAACACTGCATTTCTATCCCTCATCCAATGTCATTTCTGCCGAAAATTAAATATGGAGCTACCCTGACTAGGATCTATTACTCCAGTTTCAGTGTCAAATAATTCCTCAAATATGCTGATTTGGTGCATTTATCGCTATAAATATTGAAAATAGTTGTACTGTGTAATATTTTTGTGTTTATCTTACTGTCACTTGATAAATTTAATGAATCCTTGCTTAAAAAAATACTTATTCCAACTTTTGAATGGTAGTCTATTTGTTAGTTGGAAACATTAGCCAATTTTATTATGCTTCCAAATAACATTAAACCATATTCTCATCTCTCTTTAACTTTTTACTACAACCAACTATATTCGGTAATAAAGGTTCCTCATCTTCCTGTGTTTAAAGTGATAGTTCGCACAAAAATCAACATTCTGTCATTAATTACTCACCCTCATGATGTTCCAAACCCATAAGACCCTTGTTAATCTTTGGAACACAAGATATTTTTGATGTGTGCGGAAGAGAAGAAATTGTTGAATAAAGTTCTTATATCAGCTTTCTTTGTGCACAAAAAGCATTCTCATAGCATCAAAACATTACGATTGAACCACTGATGTCACATGGACTAACAACGTCCTTACTACCTTTCTGGGCCTTAAATGTGTCAGTTGTGTTGCTGTCTATGCAGGCTTTCAGATTTCATCAAAAATATCTTAATTTGTGTTCCAAAGATGAACACAGGTCTTAAGGCCGGGATACACCAAGCCGACGATCGGCCGTCTGGCCTCGTTGGGCAGTTGGTGGGCGTCAGTGAAGCGCGTCAGTTCGGTGTGTTCCGCATGTCGGCTCTCGTCGGGGTCGCGTCGGCCAAAGTTTGCCCGATTCAACATGTTGAATCGGCATCGGGCTTGTCGGGGCCGTCTGGGAAAGAGAGCGCTCTGATTGGCTGTTCAGACACCGAATCAGAGCTCGTGGAGGACTTGAACGTGAAGTGACATAAGCAAAGGAAGAAGTCAAGAGGGAACCGGCTCGCTGCAGTGATGCGCGGGTCAATGTATAAACGACCCGAACCCGACCGATTTTTTCAACTAACCCGCCCGCAACTCGGACCGCAAAAAAAGAAAAGAAAATATTGTACCCGACCCGCTTCCTGACCCACATGTTTAATATTTGCGACTGACACCAGCGATTATATGCGGCTTTGCGGTGGAGATGCGTTCACTGTCAAACATCATTCGGCATTAATTAGGTAATTTTGTCAAAAGAAATGTTCTTGATTACAAGAAAAATACAGATTGTTCTTGTTGTGATTTATTTTGTCTTTCCTTTATACAGATTTAAATAGTTTCGTTTTCGAAGTACTCTAAATTATGTCAGTGATTCTCCGATGTTAAATATGATCAAGAATTATTTTATTTCAATCTACAGTGTAATAAAAGTTAAGAAAAAGATTAGCCTATAGCCCTAAATATATATAGACTACAAGCTAATTCCTTTTTTCTTAATTTTTAACTTCTAAAAATTATCAAGAATATTAAATCAACTTAATAGGCTAGGTTAAGGAATTTTCTTATACAAACATAACAAATGCACTTCAAAACGAAGTTTTCATATATAAATTCAGGAATCACGAATATGACAAAATATTATTTTATATATATTAATTGTATAGCTATAATAGTTGTATCAAATGAATAAGGAAATTAAAGTGCCTTGAATTTATTAAGTAATGTTTAATTTCGTTCGTTTCACTCTCTGGAAATGTAAAGAAAAAATACAGTTTTTACTCAGAATTCGTTGTTAATCCCTGGTTTTAAACAAGCATATACATGAGATAATTTATATATTATTGCTTGAATAAACATTTACAAATAGTGAAAGAAATTTTATAATTAAGGAAATTAAACAGACCTAGGCATTTGAAAAGACAGTGAAATGTGTCTAATAATTCCAAAAAGAAAGAGAAGCATTGGACATAATCAAAATATTCGAGACATTTATTAGGAATACCATTTTCTTAACAATTAAGATGCTGCATGTGTTTATCCAGTCTAATCGAAATGTGCGTCTCTCCCCCAACTTTCCCAACAAAAAATCCCACCCCCTCTCAGAAAATAAATAAAACTGACATTACTGAGCTATATGCGTTTAAAAGTAGCCTAATAAAATGGTACAATGGCATTGCTCAGTTCAACATGTTGGGAAATCTGGCTTTTTGTTCCGGGTCAGCATTTATTCAACAGTTAACAATGCTCAACATTCAAAAGGTAAATATTATTCAGCCAATAAAGTGTAGGTCTATGTATTTCATAGAAAATTGTGTCTAGTACTATATAAATTACAAAGGTTTGATTGGCATCTTTATTTCAAACGACCCGACCGACCGCGACCCGAATATCATTAAAAATATTTTTGGATGACTCGTAACCGCAGGCACCCGCTCATTTTGGATCAACCCGCGCATCACTGGCTCGCTGTCATAATTTCGCAATTCGCACCATTCTATATACAATACTGCCATCAACGGTATATCTCCTCACGCATGCGCAGAAAGCACCTTCTAGTTTGTAGTCGGGTGTCGTCAGTTCGGTGTGTTCAAGCTCAGTTTAATTGCCCAGATGCCCGCAGACGCAGCCGACTAGAGGCGACAAGACTGTCGGCTTTCGCCGGCGCTAGTTGGTTGGCGTCGGGTTGGTGTGTCCCGGGCTTTACAGGTTTGGAACGAAATGACGGTGAGTAACTAATCACAGAATTACATAAAACCCAAGCAGAGCTGCATTTGCAAAAGGTATGCTCATGTTTCATGAATGAAGCACTATTGACGACAAAAGCAATTATTAATTAATAACAAAAAGGGCGAGGAAAAAACCTTGATGAATTCTGAGATTTTTCCAGAGATCAGCCTGAGCAGAGAACTGGTGGGCATATCCCTGGAGAGCAGCACCAACTCTAACTCCAAGTCATCTTTCAGCAGAAGTCCTTTAGCCACCAGGCCCACTCTCAAAACACCACGCAGTTTACTCTGAGGTGAAGCACTGCAGGGAAAACAGCACAGACTGTAAGTACAAGGTTATACTTCCAACAGAACTGTAATATAAATTACCCTACAAAATTAAATGCAATGAAATCTGAATACATTAGGGCAGGCGACTTCAACAACCAACACCCATACCTTCCAGCATCAGCGGCACTGCTCTCCTTCTCATTTAACCATTCAGAGACAGACTTCAGGGCACACTCCACATTGGACACCATGGTCTGCACTGCATCCAGCTGCTCTGCTGATGGGTAGACAGTTGTGTGCTTGGCCTTTATATAGCGATCCTCATTCACAAACGTTCGCTGAGGCGGTGGCCTCATTGGAGGAAGCTGTCGAGTGACAGAGAAGTTGAATTAATGACACGTTGCCTTTGCACTTCCTCTGTTCTCATTACAGTCTTCTGTTATTTAAGGCAAACAATGATAGGTATAAAAATATATGCGAGTTAATCTAAAAAAAAACACATGAGAACTAATCTCCCAGAGAGAGAGTGAGAGAGAATAAATTTGCATTGTAAATGTATTATACGTCAGAGTAACATACATCCTCTGGGTGCAGATTCTCCTCTTCCCACTTCCTGTACTCGACAATATATTGGTTATACTGCCTGAGGTCTTCTTCATAACACAAGCAGTCATACCAATAACGCAACTCCTCATACCTGCAACAAGAACAGAGTTTTATTGCATTTTTATTTACAAGAGATGCCCAAGACTTTTGATTTGGCCATATATGCCATATTACAAGAGTAGAGAGAAAAATTCCACATGCCATTGAAGCAAATGTTCATTTTATGTTTCTGTTTTAACCTTTATTTTTTGCACTGATTTCAAGTACGATTCACTGAAGAAGGCTTGTTGCCGAAACGTTTGACTGTCAAATGCTGTTGCAAAATAAAAATAAATTACAAGTCATTAAGAAGATGGGGATCCTTTATCTGAAAATTATAACAAAATTGGAATTTGATTAAAAATAATTTTTACATTTGATTTTATTGATTATTTTATTACATTTAAAGTTTATATTAAAAATATCAATATATGGTTACAGAGTTGGATAATACTGTTCAGTTTCTCGCAAAAACCGATCGTTTCGTGTCTTAAGACATCAATGTATCGTCACGAGCCACAGAGTGTAATTTGGATTTGTCTGTGCATGTTTTTGTTTACTTTTAAAGGTTTGGTGCCCATCCACATCTATGACAAGGCTGGCAGACTGCACCGGTTTTCATTAAAAATCTTTGTGTTTTTCTGAGGAAAACAAGTCACCTACATCTTGGATGCATTGGGGGTAAGCAGATAAACATCAAATTTTCATTTTTGGGTGAACTATCCCTTTAATTGTAATAATAAAAAAAAAATGTATATGCCAAATTTGAAATAAAAATGGCACAATCTAGTAAAAAATGGCAAAAATGTAAAATCTGAAGCCTTGCAGATAGAATAAATGCCTATTAGCAAATATTGCATCATTTTATAGTTAAATGGCCTTGGCTTAAAAAAAATTTCATTTTTTGTCCTTAAAGGGATCATCGGGTGCAAAACTAACTTTTACATGTTGTTTGAACATTAATGTGTGTTGGTAGTTTGTGTACACAACACCCTACAATGATAAAAAATCCACCCAGTGGTATTTTTTTAATCTTTTAAAGTAATATCCCCTTTTTAAAATCAGATCATTCTCAGCTTCTTGTCCTTGTGACAAAATACATATGATTGACATTAGCGTCATACCTTAGCCCCGCCCTCACCGAGCTGAAACAGTCAGAATACGATCGCCATTGTGTCGACTCAAGTGCAGGGAAAGACAAGAATGTCTCTGACTGAGCGATTGAGGTGTTCTGTTGTTGGATGTAATAATGAACATAGCAGTAGTCATTTACTACCGACATCGGAGCTAAAGACGCAGAGGTTATCGTTACTTTCGTTTTTAAATGGAAAGCGCCAATCCCGATCTACATAAGGATCTATCTTCGTGCGAATCATTCCTGATACAGCTTCACCCTCAGTAGAAGTGAGTATAAGGTTTTTTTTCATGCATCTTTGCAAATGGCCTTTCTTAATGATGTGCTTGTTGGCAAGTTTCGCCGATAAACACCTGAACCAAAATGTATGCAGTTGGCATTAACACAGGCACACTTATAACAAAAACAAAACAAAACTGAAATGGACAGAAATGTCCGTAAGGTCACACAAGGGATAAACAAAATTAACCATTATGACTATGGTTTTGTGGTCCAGGGTCACATTTGTAAATCCTTAAGCCCTGAAATCACAATTATACTTACAAGTTTTCTCCAAGACAATGGGAGACCTGTTTTAAACATTCCAAACATAACTTTTTTGAAGCACAATAAATTGTAAGAATAGACTAGGTGTCTTACCGGTCGTAGTCCTGCGGGTGGAGGCGGTAACCCTCCTGCATGAGATTATCCCAGTACAGCAGCTCCTCATAGGCCTGGTTCTCGTCCCAGGCAGGTGGTGGTCGAGGTGGAAGAGGTCCTTCCCTCCGCCTCGGAAAATTCCCCATTTGAGCCATTTCCTTCAAGCAATCACCTGCACACAGGTCGCACGTTATTCATAGTAAATAAAGGATTCAAACGGAAGACCCCATCAAAACATGAGCGGAGTTTAAACCATTAACGAATGACCAAGGCGGTCACTTACGATGAACGGTTCCTGACAGATTCTCATTAAAAATGTAACCTTAAAAAACTGCAAATGACAATAATGAAGGACGTGTTTATAGTAAAGCATATATCGCGTCTGTACAAAACATAAGATATCCGTTACAGCACGCTAGCACGCACACGGACGAGTCATTTGAATAAATGAATAACGAAACGACTCATATTTACCTGCACAGCTGCTAGTGTTACCAAAACTTTAAAATCGCGTAGATTTTAATATCGCGCGTCTATGTATTTCTTTACAAACTAAACTAGATTTGTTGTACTCACCATTCACTCAGTTTACTCAATGGAAGCGTAAAAAGCTCCACTTCCGGGCCATGCGCTGACCCCGCTGCGCATGCGCATACAAATTTGCCTTGCCTAGCGGAGATATGTGGAACCACATTATTTTTTTTTACACCTGGTGAACACAAAATAAAATACACCCTGCAGTTATAATTCATAGGTTATTACTTATGCAGTACATTTTGATGTTTGTTTGTTTGGGTTAGGTTGTCACATTATTATTTAGTTCGCCAATTACAATCATTGGATAGTGTTTTTTTTATGTCACATTTTTTAATTTTTGAGCTGTTTTGTGTCAAGCAATTGTTTATTTTTTTCCGAAAAGCCTAGATTAAATTACTTAATGACAGTTTAGCTCGTACATTACAACATGTTGAATAGATATAATTACTAGGTCTAATTAGGCTCATTAAAATTAGTACCTAATTCTGTGATTATTACCAATACTGCACTCTAAAATCGCTTGGTTAAAACACCCCAGCACCGGGTAACACATGGACAAACCCAGCGATAGGTTTGTTTTGACCCAGTGGTTGGGTTAAATGTTTAACCCAGCTTTCTGAGTAGTTTTATTTAACTCAACTTTATTTTTTTTAAATGACTTTATGGCTGGTGTGAAATGAACTCAAAATAGGTCGTAAATAAAAAATCAGACACACATAGAGGCATCAGCAATAATCAAAAGGTGAACAGTTAATCAATCTAAAAAATGCTGGGTTAAATACAACTCAACACTGGGTGAAATATGGACAAACCCAGCGATTTGGTTAAATGTTTAACCCAACATTCTGGGTAGTTTTATTTAACTTCACTTTAGTTTTATTAAAAAAATTACTATATGGCTGTCTTTAAATGAACCCAAAATAGGTTGTAAATAAAAAATTCAGACACACTAGAGACATCAGCAAAAATCAAAAGGTGAACATTTATTAATAAGCAATTTAAAAAAAAAAAAGTATTATTAAATTATTATTTATTCACCTTATTAAGTGTTAATTTATTGAACATTAATACATTTCCAAACTATTTTGGGGTCATTTAAAGCAAGAAATATAGTAATTGTTAAGCAATAGCTGAGGTAAATAAACGCATAACTCAAGCGCTGTGAGTCAAAACATTGTTGCTGGGTTTATCCATATTTCACCCAGCTCTGGGTTGTTTTAACTCAACATTTTTTAGACTGTAAATATTATTACTCTGGCTTTTGAAATAACCTTTATTTTATTTTATTTATTTATTTTTTTTGCACTGAAGTGTGATTTCAAGTATGATTCACTGAAGAAGGCTTGTTGCCGAAACGTTTGCTTGTCAATTGCTGTTGCAAAATAAACATAAATTACAAGTCATTAAGAAGATACAGCAAGTGCATATCCTTTATCTGAAAATGATAATAAAAATTGGGATTTGATTTTTTTTTTTTTTTTTTACTATTTATTTTATTGATGATTTTATTATATTTAAAATGTATTACGATGACAGAGTTGGATATAAAAAATGTAATACATTTTGCCTTTGCCCCTGAATCACAATTTTTGATTTTTAATTATTTACATTTGTGAACCTGGACCACAAAGCTTAAGTAGCACAGTTATATTTGTAGCAATAGCCAAAAATACATTGTATGGGTCAAAATTATAGATTTAAAAAAAAAACAAAAAACATTAGGATTATAATTATTATAATTATTACATATATTTTTAGTGTTTTTGTGTCCCATTATTCCATTTTTAAGCTGTTTTGTGTCAAGCAATTGTTTAAATTTTACCGAAAAGCCTATATTAAATTACTTAATGACAGCTTAGCCCGTACATTACAACATGTTGAA
The DNA here is from genome assembly GCF_049309525.1 of Garra rufa. NCBI lineage: Eukaryota > Metazoa > Chordata > Actinopteri > Cypriniformes > Cyprinidae > Garra > Garra rufa. The sequence continues at coordinate 9,267,061 of NC_133372.1, forward strand.
TAGATCTTGAATAACTAGGTCTAATTAGGCTAGTTAAAATGAATACCTAATCAGTGATCATTAACAATACTGCACTGGGTTGTTTTGACCCAGCAGTTGGGTTAAATGTTTAACCCAACCTTCTGGGTAGTTTTAGTTAACTCAACTGTTGTTTAAAAATATATGGCTGGCTTCAACTGAACTCAAAATAGGTTGCAAATAAAAAATCAGACACATACTAGAGGCATCAGCAAAAATCAAAAGGTGAACATTTATTTACAACCACTTAAAAAATATATTATCGAATTTGTATTTATTAATCTTATTAAATGTTAATTTATTGAACATATATTAATACATTTCCAATCTATTTTGGGGTCATTTTAAGCCAGAAATATAGTAATTTTACTATATTTGTGGGATTTTACTATTAAGTGGAAAGAGTTAAGCAGTAAAACTCAAGTGCTGTGGGTCAAAGTCATAGTTGCTGAGTTTGTCCTTATTTCACCCAGCACTGGATTGTTTCAACCCAGCGTTTTTTAGAGTGTGGGTATCATTACTCTGGCTTTTGGAATATTTAGTTTATTTATCTGAATTTTGAGCCTGGTTTAGTGAGTTTCATGCATAGTTTTAGTTAATTTAGTTACGAAGTGAAAAATTAAAGTGTATAAAAACATGCAGCAACAGAAATGAAATTCATATACAGTAAGCTTGTTCTGTTTTATTATAATGCTTTTCAATGTAAAATAACAACCTCCAGAAAATTGGAGGGATAACACAAGAAATAAATTATACAATAATATGAACATGGGCATTTTTGCATTATAACATATATGCAAGAAAAAACATAAGGGAAAACTTCCCCTTTCTGCCAGGGAAAATAATGTCCACCACAAAAAATGATGAGTTTACCTCACAGTTAATATAATGTTGATAATCATGCTGTACAAAATCTTTGATTAGAATTCTTTTAAAAACATTAAAATATTTTTGGTGCCATTTGTCACATTTGTCCCAGAGCTAAAGCTACAATATGCTGGATGAATCAACGCTTTAGTTACTAACTCCAATGTATTTTCTGTATTAAAGGCCCATGAAAGCAAATAATTGCTGTTCTCTCTTTTACTGGTGTGAATGTTTCCAGCCAAACCCTTATAATTAGTACTTTATAGGAATGTCCATCTCATGCTTTATTTATCTTTGTGCAAAACTGCATAAATAAATACATTCTTAACATAAAGAGTGCAGCACATGCTTTAATAAAGGGGCCCAGTGAGATCCTCTATAGTCCACTACGTAGGCCTCCTGTTTTTATTGATGTATACTCGGATTCAGACTCTACTGACAGGATTCTTCTCAGAGCTGGGGAAGGAATGGATCTCCCAGCAGCGAAAAGTGCTTTCCTTAAACTCTGTTGGACGTTTGGTGAGGAAGTAAAGCTTTTGGAGGACGGAACGACGAAGAAGAATGTAGACCCATGGGTCCAGTATTTGGTTCCAGGATGCTATCCGCACCCCCATAATCATTAAGGTCTTATAAGTGGCAAGGTCATCTCCAATAGAGCCCTCAAACGACTGTTTCACTGTAATTAGGCCAACAATCTAGAGTTAAGACACAAAGACAATACATGATAAGGATTGTGACAAAATATCAAGGTTCAAGAAATGCATAATCAAGTTTATTTAAAATATCAGGTGCTTTCCAATTCATACACTTATACTATTCTATGCCATTTTGTTATAAACTGTTCAAAAAAAAGTTTACCTTAAATAATATGTTTCATTTAAAAAAAAGCTAAGGTTCAAACGCTCACTGATGCACCAGAAGGAAACACAATGCATTAAGACCGGGGGTAAAAACTTTTGATCAGGGAAAATTTAACTCATTTTGTCTTCTGGGTATGTCTTGTAAGTATCTTCTATAACTTCTGAAGGGCAATACTAAATGACAAAATATGATATTTAGGCAAAGTAAGAAAATTTTACACATCTTCATTCTGTTCAAAAGTTTTCACCCCTGGCTCTTAATGCATTATTTTTTCTTCTGAGGCATCAGTGAGTGTTTGAACCTTCTGTGATAGTTGCATATGAGTCCCTCAGTTTTCCTCAGTATGAAAGGATGGATCTCAAAATTATACAGTCAATGCTGGAAAGGGTTCAAAAACACAAAAATGCTGACAAACCAAAGAATTTGTGAGACCTTGTGAGACATTTTGTTTAGGACAAACAAGAGATTCATGAACAACTATTACTGAAAAAAAAAAAAAAAACAGCTATGGATCATTCAGGTTACCACACACAGTAATAAAAATCAATTGTATGTAAACTTTTGAACAGGGTAATTTTTTATAAATTCTTTATAAAATTATTTTGTCTTGTGGACTACATGTAAACATCTTTTATCTGAAATATCTTATTCAGGTCAGTACTAAGTAACATGCATTTTGTATGATTCCTCTTATTTTGGTCACATAATTGACATTTTTAACCTATATTTGCCAAAAATAACATTTGCTTATATGTGACCCTGGACCACAAAACCAGTCATAAGGTTAAATTTTACAAAACTGAGATGTATACAGCATATGAAAGCTCAATAAATAAGCTTTCTATTGATGTATGGTTTGTTAGGATAGGACAATATTTGGCCAAGATACATCAATTTGAAAATCTGGAATCTGAGCGTGCAAAAAAAACAAAATACTGAGAGTTGTCCAAATTAAGTTCTTAACAATGCATATTACTAATCAAAAATTACATTTTGATATATTTATAGCAGGAATTTGACAAAAAATCTTCATGGAACGTGATCTTTACTTAATTTCCTAATGATTTTTGGCATAAAAGAAAAATCAATAATTTTGACCCATACAATGTATTTTTGGCTATTGCTACAAATATACCCCAGCGACTTAAGACTGGTTTTTGGAAATGCACAAAATAGGTCACAGAAATGATTACTTTGTGGCTATTTGAGATTCTTTCTGTGTTTTCAGCACATTTGGATGGCAGAAACAGCACTTTTGTTGCCAAAGTCTTGTCACGTTTTTTCAAAAATATCTGGGCAGTGATTTCAAAGACTCTCAACATAAAAATGCAAAAAATCAGAGCGAAAACGTGGGCAGTACATTAACTAAACTTGTCTAATAAAGATCTGCCGCTACCTATATAGTCTTTACATATATATATATATATATATATATATATTAGTTTAATTTATTTATACGTATAGTACCTGTATGTGTAAGCGCTATTTAGTTTTGCATGTAATTTATGTTTTTGTGCTGATTTTAACTACAGTGTGTTGTAAAAACAGTTTGTAGTGGTTTTATGCTTTTGATCTTATACCAGCATTGGTTTGGCCCATTTTTTATGATAGGGCTTCACTTGCAGTTGAACTACTGCAACCGCTCATACTCACCAGAAGAGGGCTCCAGCAGATACAAGATGTGACCATAATGCCCACAAGTTGCACCACCATCTCAATATCATGGGATCGAGCTGACCTATGGTTGCAGGGTTTCTTTCGTATTCTCGCTAACACCAGCGTCAGTCCACTTATGGTGTTACACACCAAAGCAACAGCAAGGGATGTCAACCCCAGTCCTGAGAACAACATAACAAAGGCAACATCTGCCTTCTCTGTGTCATCCAGCACTTTAATAAAACACCAGGTTCCAGGATACTGGTAGGTATATGAACCCAGCTGAAAGCAGGGCAGAAGGGCAACGCAAAGAGCTGCTAACCAGATCACAGAAAGAGAGAGCTTAGTCCTTGCCGTCGTAACCAGAGACGCATGGAGCAGTGGCTTTGTCACCCCTAAACACCTTTCGGCTGCCATGGCGCAACCGAGAAAGAGCGGACATAGTCCGAAGAACACCATGCTGCCTCCTAGGAACTGGCATAGTGGGTCCGCCCGGTTGTATTCTTCAGAGGGTACACCTCCTGAAAGATACAGCCTCATGACTATTGAGCCAGGTATAACATGTCCCACAAAGTCTGTGGCCACCAGAGAGCTGGCAAACAGGAGAAAGGCTTTGGATCGTCGACGTAGGCGGGCGTACGCATTTGCAAGGATGAATAAAGCCACAATGTTAGACAGGATTCCCAGGGTCATTGAGAGCATCGCAGCTATGGGGCCGCTCAGGATGGGTCTCGCCGAGGTGACATTCTCGGGATCGGCAAGTGATGGAGAGGTCGGCTGTCCTTCCCATTGACTGTCATTGGAAAATGGGCTGAGTGGCGCAGCGCCTGATGTATTGCAGTGATGCATGACTAACTCAGAGGAGTGTGCTGCTGCGGGGCTCCCATCTTCATGTAGAGCTGCTGAAAGGGTGGAGAAATATATCTTAGAACAATTCATCTGAAAGACCCCAAGAAATCAAAACTGTACACTCTTAAAAATAAAGGGTGTTTTCGCAGTGATGCCATAGAAGAACCTTTTTTAGTTCCCCAGAGGACGTTTCAGTGAACAGTTCTTAAAAGAACCATTTTGAAGAACATTTTAAAAATCTAAGAACCTTTTCTGCATTTGAAGGTTCCATGTATGTTCAAGCTTCTTCATGGAACCATCGATGCTAATAAAGAACCTTTATTTTTAAGAGTGTAGTATTAACAATTTTTAATGCTGATGTGCTAATTTAATTTTAGCCAGTTTTGAAAGCTTTCTCTTTCTTGCTTTCTGAATACATTTATACTTTTTAAAAAATACAACAGTGAGCATTATTCCCAAATAAACATTTCAAAATATATAATAATGTGTTAAATGTAGTGAGTTGTCTAGTAATAATCTTTGAAACAGCACTGTAATTTTAATCCAATTTTGTGCAAAATGGACGTCAATCAATTAATGGGTCAAGAAAGAGATTACTGTCAGTAAATGTAGTACGTTATTTTATGGATACAGTTCATCCACATACATTGAACAGTATACATACTGTATAATGCAGCAACAGTAAACAAGTTTGTACAGAAAAAGACTAAAAATGCTGCAGTAAAAACATGTCAATTGGATAACTGTAGCTCACCTTACATGGACAAAAACTGTAAATATAACATCATATATCACATTTTACTATAAAATGTTGGCTGTTTTTTTTGGAACATTTGATTTATAAAAAACATCTGATAAAAACTGAGTGAAAACTGTACACCATGTTTGTCTTTTCTGTATCACTTGTATTATTATGGTGGTGTTTAGTAGTATTTTAGGGCAAAAACACAATTTTAAGGTTATAGTTTAAAATATGTGACGTGACCATGGACCACAAAACCAGTCATAACTTTAACTGATTATACATCTGAAAGCTGAATAAATAATCTTTCTACTGATGTATGGTTTGTTAGAATAGGACTATATTTGGCCGAGATACAACTATTTGAAAATCTGGAATCTGAGGGTGCCAAAAAAAAAAAGAAATTCAAAATATTGAAGAAAATAGCCTTTAAAGTTGTCCAAATGAAGTTCTTAGCAATGCATATTACTGATCAAAAATTAACTTTTGATATATTTATGTAATATATTTACAAAATACATTCATGAAACATGATCTTTACTTAATATCCTAATGATTTTTGGCATAAAAGAAAAATCGATAATTTTTACCCAATGTATTGTTGGCTATTGCTACAAATATACCCGTGCTACTTAAGACTACTCAAGGTTTTGTGGTGCAGGGTCACATATTAACATCATATAAATTATTGAAATACAGTTATAAAAGTAGACTTCAAAAATATGTTTTTGCAGTGAAGCCAAAGAAGAACCATTTTTGGTTCTCCAAAGAATTTTTCAGGGAACAGTTCTTAAATGAATAATTTTGAAGAACATTTTTTAAAAATCTAAAGAAATCTTTTCCACTATAAAGAACCTTTTCTGCATTTGAAAGTTTCCATGGATGTTCAAGGTTCTTCATGGAACCATCAATACCAACAAAGAACCTTTATTTTTTAAGAGTGTATTGTATAAAGGCACCATTATGCCATTCTGTACTGGAAACATTGTCAATGTTTAAACATAATTTTTCATGGTGAATTTCTGACAACAATGGCTGGCCATTTTTTATCACAAATTAAGTTGCCTATTTTTACAGTAGAATATGCCAAACTTCTTACATTTTTAAAAATAAAGGTTCTTTATTGGCATCTATGGTTCCATGAAATACCTTCAACATCTGTTGAAGCTTTTCATTCCACAAAAGGTTCATTATACTGGAAAAAAAGGTTCTTTAAATCAAACTTAGAATTAGTTTAAACCTTTACTTAAAGGTTTTGTATGGAACCCCGTGGAAGCTTTATTTTTAAGAGTGTATTTAAACAGGAAATTAATTTCATGCAATCTTTAATACACAAACACAATTGCAACTCTTTTAGATTATGTTTGCCATACATTCATACTGTCATCTACAAATTTATACGAAATAAAATTAAATCAGGGAAGAGCTATTAAGGGCCACGCCAAAGGCTTACAGCTGAGAGAAACAGGCATGTTCTGACAGAAGCTACTGAAAGCCACAAATCGTTTAAAAACATTCCTCAAGGTTCATTCGCCTGCGTTTGACCTCTCAATGTTATGTTTTCGTCCTGGAGTCAACATCTCAACATCTCCCCTGAAGAATGCTACAGTGAGTCATTTTATAATGAGCCATATTTAGTTGGCTGCACGGGTGCATTAAAAAGCACTCATCCAGAAACGATAGAAATTGCATGTTACAACAAAGTTGGGCTCCTGTAAAACAGCATCTATTTACAGCTGCACTCAATGAAGACCAATACAAGTCCTTACCGTCAACGAATATCCAACATCGTGTCAAAAAACAAGATAGCTTGCGTGAATAAAAGTTAAAAAAAGTTCTATTTTGCAAACATTTTATATGCAAAAGTAAAGATACTTTTGAACTAAATAAAAATGTAAATTACTGTTAAAAATAAAATTATGTCTAAAAAATGTTAGAACTGGTGAATGCAGAAGAAAAAGGGTGCATCGTCATATCCATGTATTCCATACGAGCGCCTGGTCATCTTTAATAAAAGAAAAAAGTAATGCAGGTTCATCTAGGTTGAAAAAAAATCCTCATAAGAGAATAATATGTCGTTTTAAATGCAGATGAATAGATTCGTAGTTTCGCCGCGGTACATTCCACCAGCGGACGAAAGGACGCGCGCACTCGGAACAGCCGCTTCAGTACAGTGTGTTTCTGACGGAAACATGCGGGTGACTATATAACCCCTCCCTGATGAAGCTCACAGCTCTTAGGTGAGTGTGAATCACTCTTACCACCAGCCTGAGAGCCGCATTTATCTGATATAAACATGGTGCAGTTATTTAAACCTTAGTATTAAGAAAACAGGTTAACCGTAAGGAAAAAAACGTATTAGGCAAGTCACTAACAGGTTAAGTACTTACGGCTAATGGTAGTTATTCATGGATTAAATACTCATTCAGTAATTCTTATGATGAAGACAGATACCTGATTCAGCATTTGAAATTTCGTTTATCCCTTCTCTCTTAAGTCTGACCTTGTACATAGTATGAAATGTTCCACTAAACCAGATTTTTGTAGATTGAAGACAGGTGTCTGTGTTTACTTAATTTTTTTTCCAACCTGGCAAACTAGAGTGGCTCCACACTTGTGGTTTGGATTCAGACTAACAGCAATATTTTTACTTGGTGATATTAAAGAAGGCAAGAGAAAAACGTGATGTTGACCACAGAGGTGACAGGGGTGTTTAAAGTATAAAGATTTCTTCTTAAAGGCTCAAGAGCTTTTGTTAAATGATTGGATTTTAATGTGCATTGGATTACTGCAATATACAGTTAAGGTCAAAAGTTTACGTACACCTTGCAGAATCTGCAAAATGTTCATTATTTAAGCAATTAAGAGGGATCATAGAAAATGCATGTTATTTTTTATTTTATATTACTGACCTGAATAAGATATTTCACATAAAAAATGTTTACATGTGGTGCACAAGAGAAAATAATAGTTGAATTTATGATGATCCCATTCAAAAGTTTACATACGGTTGATTCTTAAGACTGTGTTGTTACTTTAATAAAAAGTCCTAAGGTCCAACAAATTCTTTGGTTTTTCAGCATTTTTTGTGTATCTGAACCCTTTCTAACAATGACTGTATGATTTGAAGATCCATCTTTTCACACTGACAACTGAAGGACTCAAATGCAACTATTACAGAAGGTTCTCAGGTATTTTCAGAAGGAAAAACAATGCATTAAGTGTCACGGTTCATACATCTGCCGTGTTCTCATGTCTCGTGATCTGTGTGCTCATTATGTGGTTTGTCATGCTCATTCAGCGCAGCTGCTGATCAGTCCGGCACCAGGTGTCACTCATTACCGTCTGCTACATAAACTCACCTCATTCTCTTCTCCCCTGTCCGATAGTCATTCTGGATTTGGACCTGTCTGTCGTGTCTTGGCTCGTGTGTCTTGTTGGATGTGTATCTCGTCGTCGTTTGTCACCGGATTCACCATCACCACAGGAACTGCACGCCACGTCACCACTCTGCCGTCTAGCCCTTGTGTCTGCCAGCCGAGAGACTTCACCACCCAGGAATCATCTGTTCACCTCTTCTCGTCCTTCTGGTCATCCTTCCCTTGTCTGTTTGTCTCAATAAACTTCACCAAACTGCATTTGTTTCCCTTTGTTTATTTCACCGTCACAGAACTATCGGACCACCATGGAAGCAGCAGGAAGCACCACACTCACGGTGGAGGAAGCACTCGGAAGCTGCATCTCTCGGCTGGACGCTCAGGAGAGCAGCGTGGGGGCTTTGGTGACACAAGTGTCGGACCTGACCCAGCGATTACAGGTGCTTCTGTCCCCTGCACCACCCACACCTCCCACGCCGCCCGCTCCGCCCGCCCTGCTCGAGCCGGACAGGGCGGCCCATCAGCCGGAGCCCCGCCTTCCCCCACCCGAGCTGTACAGCGGTGAGCCGAATTTCTGCCGGGCTTTCCTCACTAGGTGCTCCATGCATTTCGCGTTGCAGCCCCGCACGTTCCCTAGTGAGGAAAGCAAGGTGGCATTCGCGCTCACCCTGTTAACTGGGAAGGCGGCCCTTTGGGGCACCGCGGTGTGGGAGAATCAGGATCCGTGTTGTGCCTCGTTCTCGACACTCGCCGCGGAGATGAGAAGGGTCTTCGACCGCGCGGCCACGGGGAGAGAAGCCGCGAGGGCTCTGACGGATCTCCGACAGGGGGCGAGATCCGTCTCCGATTATTCCATTGCCTTCCGCACCCTGGCGGCTGAGTGTCACTGGAACGAGGAGGTGCAGGCGGATATGTTCCTGCATGGGTTGGCTGACCGCGTTCAACGCCTTGGAACTACCCGCAGATCTCAACGGCATCATCGAGCTGGCGCTGCGGGTAGATGCTCGACTCTCCCGAGCCGAGCGGCGGTGGATGCCCGCTCGGCTTCCCCCTGGGGAGGGGCCACCACCTCGAGCCAGCGGCAGCAACGCGGTCAGCCCCTTCGACGATCCCGAGCCCACGCAGGTGGGTCGGGCTCGACTTACCCGGGAGGAGAAGGAGAGGCGGAGATCCCACGGCCCTTGCCTTTACTGTGGGGCACTTTGCCTTTAGCTGCCCGGTAAAAGGGCCAGCCCGGCAGTAAGTATGAGGCTACTGTCGGGTGGGGTCTCCGCTACAAAGTCCTCGTCCACCTCGACCTCAACGCTCCTCCCGGTTAGGCTAAGATGGCAGCAACACGAACTTCACTGCACTGCACTGCTGGATTCGGGAGCGGAAGGTAATTTCATCGATTCTTCTTTTGCACATCTACACCACATACCTGTCCGCCCCCTCCCCGAAACCATCGCCGTCCACGCACTCAAAGGCCAGACCCTTCCCACCATCACCTCCATCACGGAACCCATCTCTCTCACGGTGTCTGGCAACCATTGTGAGAGCACCCCCTTCTACCTCCTGGACTCCCCCCATGCACCCGTGGTCTTAGGACACCCCTGGCTCATCCAACACAACCCCCGGATTGATTGGCAGCTGAAGTCGGTGTCTGAATGGAGCATTAAGTGTCATGAGTCCTGTCTTGTGTCTGCTTGTCCGTCTGTTTCTAGCTCTATGTTACAGGAGAAGGCGGTGGATCTATGTAACGTGCCCGCGGAGTACCACGACCTGAAGGAAGTGTTCAGTAAGTCTCGGGCTGCTTCTCTTCCTCCTCACCGTCCCTATGACTGTGCCATAGAGTTACTGTCAGGTACGTCTCCGCCTAAAGGCAAATTATACTCACTTTCTGTTCCTGAGAGAGAGGCTATGGAGAAATATATTTCTGATTCTCTAGCAGCGGGGTTCATACGACCCTCCTCTTCTCCAGCGGGGGCGGGGTTCTTTTTTGTGGGGAATAAGGACGGATCTCTGCGACCTTGCATTGATTACCGAGGGCTGAATAATATTACGGTAAAGAATACTTATCCTTTACTGCTAATATCTTCGGCCTTCGAGAGGTTGCAGAGAGCGTCTATCTTCACGAAATTGGATTTAAGAAACGCTTATCATTTGGTCCGCATCAGGGGGGGAAATGAATGGAAGACTGCCTTTAACACCCCCAGGGGGCACTTTGAATACTTGGTCATGCCCTTCGGTTTGTCCAACTCCCCAGGGGTCTTCCAGGCACTCGTTAACGACGTGCTGAGAGACATGGTCGATCAATTCATATATGTCTACCTGGACGACATATTGATTTTTTCTTCGTCTCTCCAGGAACATGTTCAGCACGTCCGACGAGTGCTTCAGCGGCTGTTAGAGAATGGGCTTTTTGTCAAGGCGAAGAAATGCGATTTTCATGCACAGTCTGTTCCTTTCCTAGGGTACATCGTGTCGGCCGAGGGTATGCGCATGGATCCCGAGAAGGTGAGGGCTGTGGTAGATTGGCCAAGTCCTGATTCCCGTAAGGCCCTACAGAGGTTTCTGGGCTTCGCCAATTTTTACCGGCGTTTTATTCGTAATTACAGCCAACTAGCCGCGCCTCTGACTGCCTTGACCTCCCCCAGAACGGCGTTCAGGTGGTCAAACACCGCGCAAGCGGCGTTTGCCAACCTCAAGAGCCGCTTTGTTTCGGCCCCCATTCTGATCACCCCTGAGCCTTCACGTCAGTTCGTGGTGGAGGTCGACGCATCAGAGGTGGGGGTTGGTGCGGTGCTTTCCTAGTGCTCACCCACGGACGACAAGATGCATCCCTGCGCGTTTTATTCTCATCGCATGTCGCCAGCCGAGTCAAATTATGATATTGGTAACAGAGAGCTGTTGGCAGTCAAACTGGCATTGGAAGAATGGCGCCACTGGTTGGAAGGGTCAGGGGTACGTTTTATCGTTTGGACCGATCATAAGAACCTAGAATACATTAGAACGTCAAAAAGACTGAACTCTAGGCAGGCTCGGTGGGCACTTTTTTTCGGACGTTTTGACTTTACTCTTTCGTACCGCCCGGGTTCCAAAAACGTTAAACCCGATTCTTTATCACATATTTTTGACCGCTCCGATCGCCCGTCCACTCCCGAGGGTATTTTTCCCGAGACACTGATTGTCTCTACCCTCATTTGGGAGGTCGAATCGAAGGTTAAGACAGCCTTACGTGGGGTAACGCCTCCGGTCGGTTGCCCACCGAACCGTTTGTTTGTGCCAGAGGGTCTACGGTCCGAAGTTATCCAGTGGGGACATTGTTCCAATGTGGCGTGTCATCCAGGGGTAAGTCGCACCTTACATTTGGTCAAGCAAAGATTTTGGTGGCCACTTATGGCTCGTGATGTTCGCAGTTTTGTTTTGGCTTGCTCAGTTTGTGCCACTGGTAAGACTTCTAACAGACCCCCAGATGGGCTCCTACAACCGCTGACAATCCCTTCGAGACCCTGGTCCCACATCGCACTAGATTTTGTTACCGCCCTCCCACCCTCCCAGGGTAACACGGTAGTTTTGACCGTGGTGGACCGGTTCTCGAAGGCGGTTCATTTCATTCCCTTGCCCAAATTACCTTCAGCCAAGGAGACAGCGTTGACAGTCGTGGACCATGTCTTTCGGTTACATGGCCTCCCGACAGACGTGGTCTCCGACAGAGGACCCCAGTTTGTGTCCAAATTTTGGCGAGAGTTTTGTAAACTTCTGGGGGCCACTGTTAGTCTCTCTTTGGGGTTCCATCCTCAAAGCAATGGGCAAACTGAGAGAGCCAACCAAGACTTGGAAAGAGCGTTACGATGTATGGTCGCTAGAAATCCTTCCTCCTGGAGCCAACAGCTGTCGATGGTGGAGTACGCCCACAATTCGTTACCAGTATCATCCACGGGCCTATCCCCATTTGAATGTAGTATAGGGTACCAGCCACCAATCTTACCCAGTCTGGAATCCGAAGTCGCGGTCCCCTCCGCTCACGCCTTCGTCCAGAGGTGCCATCGCACCTGGACTAGAGCCCGTGAGACTCTAGTCCGGGTGGGAGCGCGCACCAAGGCCAAAGCCGATCGCCACCGGTCTAGGCCTCCCATATACGTCGTCGGTTCCAAAGTGTGGCTTTCTACTAAGGACATTCCTCTCCGATCCGTATCGAATAAACTTGCTCCCAAATTCATTGGCCCGTTTTCTGTCACCAAGATCATTAGTCCGGTGGCAGTCCACCTTAACCTCCCTCCAGTGTACAGGAGGATTCATCCCGTGTTCCATGTGTCCAAAATTAAACCCGTTTTCTTTGCACGCATTAATCCGCCAGTCCCGGTTCCCCCACCGCCGCGACTCGTAGACGGGGAACCAACCTATTCGGTTAATCGCATTCTGGACTCAAGGCGGAGGGGACGCGGATTTCAGTACTTGGTGGACTGGGAAGGTTACGGTCCGGAGGAGAGAAGTTGGGTGCCTGCCAGAGACATTCTGGATCCCTCCCTTATTGATGACTTCAATCAGCAGGTAAAGGAGTCTGGGAACGTCAGGGGACGTTCCTAGGGGAGGGGGTACTGTCAGGGTTCATACATCTGCCGTGTTCTCATGTCTCGTGATCTGTGTGCTCGTTATGTGGTTTGTCATGCTCATTCAGCGCAGCTGCTAATCAGTCCGGCACCAGGTGTCACTCATTACGTCTGCTACATAAACTCACCTCATTCTCTTCTCCCCTGTCCGATAGTCATTCTGGATTTGGACCTGTCTGTCGTGTCTTGGCTCGTGTGTCTTGTTGGATGTGTATCTCGTCGTCGTTTGTCACCGGATTCACCATCGCCACAGGAACTGCACGCCACGTCACCACTCTGCCGTCTAGCCCTTGTGTCTGCCAGCCGAGAGACTTCACCACCCAGGAATCATCTGTTCACCTCTTCTCGTCCTTCTGGTCATCCTTCCCTTGTCTGTTTGTCTCAATAAACTTCAACAAACTGCATTTGCTTCCCTTTGTTTATTTCACCGTCACATTAAGAGCCAGAGATTAAAACTTTTGAACAGAATGGAGTTGTGTACATTTCTATTATTTTGCCTAAATAGCATTTTTTTTCATTTACTGCCCTTCAGAAGCTACAGAAGATGCTTACATGTTTTCCAGAAGACAAAATAAGTTAAATTTACCTTGATCTTCAAGGTAGTTTTCACCCCCCGGCTGTCAATGCATTGTGTTTACTTCTGAAGCATCATTGAGCGTTTGGACCTTCTGTAAAAGTTGCATATGAGTCCTTCAGTTGTTCTCAGTGTTCAAATACACAAAAAAATTCTGAAAAACTAAAGAATTTGTTGGACCTGAAGGATTTTTCTGATGAACAGCGGACAGTTTAACTGTTCAGGACAAACAAGGGACTCATTAACAACTATCACTAAACAAAAAAACACCACTGTGGATCATTCAGGTAACAACACAGTATTAAGAATCAAGTGTATGTTATGTTAACTTTTGAACGGGGTATTTTTTATAAATTCAGCTATTACTTTCTCTTGTGGACTATATGTGAATGTCTTTTATGTGAAATGTTTTATTTAAATAAAAAATAACATGCATTTTGTATGATCCCTCTTATATTTTGGTCAAATAATTAACATTTTGCAGATTCTACAAGGTAAACTTTTGACCTCAACTGTATATAGCAACAATTAGTTCCAAAACTCTCAATGACATGCACAAGAATTGTTACGTAAAGTATAAGGGAAAGTGGCTGGTTGTTGTCACACAGGCTATTTCTTAATGTGTGCTTCCTCTTTCAACACTTCATAGTTGAACAATGCTCTCAGAACAAGGATATTTTTTAGAAATACCAGGTTTGGCCAAGTTGTCACATGTTTTAAATGTAAAGATTTCAGTAATTGTTTATGTCACATAATCATGTACCGTTCAAATTTAGAATAGCCCATAAAACACTGTTTAGCAGAAGGTGGTTCTGCTGTGACAACTTGCCCCATATAGTAATAAGGCACAAAATACGTTGCTGTCAAAAAATGTCAATGTCTGTTCCATGACCGTGATCTTTTTTCCTGGAAAAAAATTGACTCTCCTAACAATTGGAAAATCACTGAAGTGTGACAACTAACCCCAGACTCCCCGAATGCCATTGAATTTATGGAAATGATTTAGGTGGAAACATCTGCCCCAGATAAGAAAAAAATATGACAAATTTAAACAAAAATAGTGGTTTCGGGTCAAATTGTTTTTAATGTTCTCTTTCGAGTAAGAGGACACTGGATAGCCCAAAATATTTACAGCGCAAAGGCTTGATCGTGCTTGGAACGGATCGATGTCAAAATGGAGAACAGTGTCACATATCAGCCACATCAGTGAGCTCAAGTTGGAGAAGTTTTAAACCACCCAGGTCTCTCTCATTATGTCATCAGACAGGGGGATTTGCTTTTGAGAAGCTCATTATTAGACTATTGACCCTGGAATGGTAACATGGACAGATGAAGTGTGTAATTTTTTTCTTTGTCATTGCTAAGATGTGGTGTGCAGAAATGTCAAGCAGGAGTCGGGTGCTTGGCCACAGCTGGGATTTTCCGCTTAGAGCTTTTCTCCCATTCACTTAATAATCTTGTGAATGTAGCCATTTGGATCCTGTTTGATTTCTTTCTCCAAGACTAAGTCTAACAGCGACCAGAGTTTTACTTATTTAATTATTTTAAAAGACCACATGCTGCTTCCGCTCTTCCCATGTCCAACTGTGAAAAACTGAACCTACAAATTGAGGGCAGAATATGGTCTGAAAATCTAGGACTACAAAACACAATTTCAAAGGTGTGCTTCATATTCATGTTATTTTTTAACTGGAATGTATTTTTTAATTTAAAGGAAGAGTTGGAATCAGGGTTATTTCAACCCAATCTCATGGCAGTTTGTACATATTTTGAGTCAAAACTTTAACAAAAATAGTACAAGTTCCCTAATTAATATGAATTTATACGAATGACCTACCCCTAAACCTACCTGTCAGTGGGGTCTGAACAAAACGTACAAAATTGCATGAGTGAGATTGTATGAATTCATACAAATTAGCGACCTCATAAAATATGTATGAATTGGTTGTGAGATATAGCGCTGGTTATTTTAGTATCATTAATAAGCTATTATACAGTCAAACCAAAATTTATTCAGACAAGATTTGTCACATTATCACTGTCGCGGTGCATATAGTGATGATCGCAACACGAAGTTGAAATAAAGTAAAGTTCTTTTAATAAGTTTCCACAAGACAGGTAATTCACAGGCAGAAGGCAGGAACATACGTACACGCAGGTAACTTCAAAGCTGGACAAGGAAAAAATGAACAGACACAAACATAAAGACACTAATCAAATTGCAAACAGGTGATGTGAATACACTTAACAAGGCAGTAACTCCAAATAAGGGCAAATGGAACAAACCAACAAAGACAGAATGACAGAGGTGTTTATTATCAGTGTAGTTTAGAAAATGGTAATAAAATATGAGAAGAATTTAGAGTTGAACTGTGTCAGAACAGTTCATTTTGATGATGTCAGATAACTTTAATAGAAAGCTATGTAATGGATTACAATCAACAAATTAAGACAACTGTTAATATGTCATGACAGAAAAAGTCTGAATGTTTGGTATCAAATTTAATTTTTATCTGTTTTACTGGTAGTCCACTTTCTAAAGAATTTTTGGGTATATATCACAGTTTACTTTATTTTGCTATCCTCACTTACATAAATGAACTATAGTGTCTTGCACCCACTAGTAATTTTTTTTTTACAAAATTCTGACTGGTGTCAGAATAATTTTGGGTTTGACTGTATATAATTTTTATTAATATTTTGGATT